>NC_067401.1:200980000-201280000 GCF_016432865.1 Antechinus flavipes
TATGTGTGTATTTCTTTATTCCTGTGTCAACATCTGTCTGTGTTGTATTTCTGATCCTGTTTTTAACACTTTCTCTCATTGTCTCTCTATCTCTCTCTCTTTGTCTTGTCATCTTTGTATCTAGGTCTATTTCTTTCTGTCTTTTTCAGTCTCTATTTTTCTTTTGTTGTGTGTTTCTGTTTTTCACAGTATATCTCTCTGCTTCAATGTATCTCTGTCTTTCTGTATCTCTGTTTCTCTTTCTCTCTCTTGGCAAGTTAAAGCTCTCCTCTAAAGCTTTATGTTACAGAACACATAGTTGTTGGTAAAACATTACCACACAGAGCTCCCTATAACTAAGAAATTACATGCTCCTTTAAAAAACAACCAACACCACAACATATCTTTAATTTATTTTTTTTAAACTGGAAAAAATGAGATGGCATACACATGGGGTCATGTTGGAATTTTTTTTTTACAGTTTAAAAAAAATATATATTTTTTATTTTTTTACAGTTGAAGTTGAAGAAGAACAAGTTGAAGAAATAGAGTGCCAGAGAAATAAATGATTTCCCTAACATCACAGAAGAAAGAGTGGGAAAACTAGAATTTGAACACATTTCAAATTTAGAATTCTTTCTATTATGCCACAATGTTTCCTCTCACATTTAGATATATATGTAAAACTAAATTTCTGACTACTGAAGAAAGCTACCACTTGAGTTATCTGAAATGTTGAATATAAATATCTAAAATGAATTTTTATAGAAACAATAAATATCTAAACAAAAAGCAATAAGGTGCTGAAAGGTACAAATGAAGTGGTCAGTCAACTGACAGAGAGTTTACACTCCAGAGGAAAGCAAAAAGTAAATTATCACATGGAAAAATGCACAGCCTCAGTAGCAATTAAAAAAAAAAAATCAAACATCTTTAAGGAACTATTTATTATTATTTATATTTGTTATCAAAGAAGAAAAATAAAAATGTCAAAGGGTGACCTCCATCAGAGTTGTAGAGAAACAACTACCTTATATGTTGCTGTTGGTACTCTAAATTGGTCCGGGCTTCCCACAGAGCAATCTGGCAGAATGCAATAAGAACTAGGAAAAAAAAAGCTATACATCCCCTTTGGCCTGGTAATTCCACTTTGGGAACTATGCTAGGCAAGGAAATAACTCAAAGGGGAGGGTGGGTGGGAAGTAGTTCACAAATGGATTTTCAGAGCAGTGCTATTTATATTGGCAAAAAAAAAAAAAAGAAAAAAAAAGAAAGAAACAAACCAAGTACCCAACAAAGAATGGTTGAGCAAAAAGTATATTAAATTATTTTGACATAAGTTTCTCTAGAGCCTACTATTTTCAAGGTAAGAAGAGGGAATAAAACGTGAATAAAATACAATCCCTGTCCTCAAGAACCTTACAGTTGAGTTTGGAAATAAAAGTTATGTATAATATTTATTATATAAATTGTGTAATGGGGATTGGTTATGAGCCAAGTTTTTATGAACATGCACAGAATGTCAGAGATATAATTCCCCACATAGAAGAGGATGGAGATCCTGCATCTGATAAAGTCATGATAATATTTAATGGAAGTGCCTTGGAGAGATTTAGAACATATTTAGATAAAATGTAATAGGTTCCAGTCTTCTAACAATGTGATGAACAGGAAGGAGCCACATAGCTTCACTAGGGGCATTCAAAAGACCATAGTTAACCTTACCTCTTTTTGGTTTGATCTCTTTCTTTTTAGTTGAAACTCCTTTCCTGATAAAAGTATTTTAATAATAGGACAAGGACAATGCCACAAGGGAGAGGCCCTGGACCCTCCCCAGTGAAGTCAATGTTTGGTCTATGAATTTGCCTGCGTAATTGCTCACTCATTTTAGAGAGTAATCTGTAGGCTATAAACTTCTGAGTTTCAAAAGGTCAGGAGAATGTGCCTCACCCATCCTGAGGTCTAGGAGTTTAGAAGTTGAGTCTATAATGTTTTTCTGCCAACCTAGTCAATATTGATTCCCTGAGGCATGAGAAAAGACCTTCAGAACTCCAGCCCAGAGGTCACCGAGATGAGAATTCCTCTCACAATGATACTGCATTTGAATGTGAACTTGGTGGGAAAAATGATATATAGAAATTGTGTTAACTCTTGTCAGAGAGTGAAATGGTGGTATAAGAATGATTATTTTTTTCAGGTGATGATGAGAAATATTCTGTTCTTTCTATATCATCTATATCATCAGTAAACATTTCTCTTTAGAAGAAGGTGATTCATTTCAGCTGATTAAATGGAACTGGTATGTTACTCACTGGGGGCTAATAGAAAAGGGGGACCCATCTGCAGTGAATGCTAAAGCTTATGACATTAATGAAGGGACATTCTAACCTCTCTGAGGTCCAAGGGGAGAAGTGACTAGCTGGCTCTGGGATAATAAACTCAGAGTAATCCCTGTAGTTAAAAATTCACAAATGATCAACTGTGATGGACTTGGCTCTTTTCAATAATGAGGAGATTTAGGCCAATTCCAATATAGAGGAGAGCTATCTAAATCAAGGGAGAGTACCATAGGGACTGAAGGTGAATCACAACATGGTATTTTTCACCTTTGTTGTTGTGGTTATTTGCTTGCTTGTTTTTGTCATTCTCATTTTTCCCCTTTTGATATGATTTTTTTATACATCATAGTAAATGTGGAACTATATTTTGAAGAAAAAAAAGAAAATCCCACTGACTTTAGAATCAGAAGCAGACTTCAATTTTTAAGTCTTAGCTCTCTATCACTTCACATCCGATTGAATCTGGACAAGTCATTGAATTTCTAAGTACTGAAGTTTTCTGATGCATGCAATTAAGATAATAATAAACATCTATTTCTCTCAAAATATAAAATAATTCACAAGGCTGTACATCTAATTTGGTCCTTAAAATGTCCTTCTAACAAAATTATCATTTATTTTTACAGATTAAAAGTTGCATGAATTAAATTACTTGTCCAAGGTTAAATAGACTGTGATATAATTACCTGAATTAAAACACACATCTTTTATTTTATTGTTTTTAAATCTAACTAATACATATTTTTCCCTCTACAATAATGTCATGATACTCAAACTCTATCTCCAGTAACTTTTCCCTTGTAACAATGAAAAACAGTTAAACAAAATCAACAAGTAATCAATAGCAAATTGCACAGTATTCTGATCCTGTAGCCCCCCCCCCACTTCTCCATCAAAAAAAAAAAAAGAGAGAAATTTATTTCATCATCAGTTTTCTGTGACCAAAATTGGTCATTGTAATTATTCTGAATTTAGCTGCCTCTTAGAGGATATATAAATATATTACTCTCCTGGCTTTGCTTATATTGTTCTGCATTAATTCACATGCATCTTTGTTTCATGGAATTTTAATATTCATTTTTACTTCTTAATTTAATTTAAAAAATCTTTTTATTTTCTTTATATCTTCTTACTTTACAAATATACCCTCTTCCTGTTTACTACTGTCAGGAATAGACTTGTGATTTCATTGATGTAACTCTGATACAATAAATATGCTATTTATTCCATTTTCTTTTAGTTAAAAAAATTTTCACCTTTTTCTTTCTCTCTCTCCTTCTGTCTGTCTGTCTGTCTCTCTCTCTCTCTCTCTCTCTCTCTCTCTCTGTGTGTGTATTTCTTTATTGTAGGGAATTCCTTCCCCCCCCCACCTCCCCTCATCATGTGTGTAGGTGTTGGTTGATGGAACTCACACAATAAGGACACATATCCACCCTACTCTCATATATATATATCTATATATTTATATCTATATTTATATCTATATAGAATAATGAGTGGAAGGCATAAGTCTTCCCTAAGTAATAAGCTAGTATCTGTAATTACATCCCTAAAATAAGCATTTTATAATTTTAGAAAAAGTTTAAACAGTTTTGTTAGGGTCACATGGTCCACATGTGTCAGAGATGGAGCCTGAATTTAGATTTTCCTGGCTCCAAATGCACATCTCTATCTACTAGTATACATTGATTCTTACCCCTTCTCCCTCTTTTTTTTTTTTTCCAGAGTGAGGCTATTGGGGTTAACTGACTTATCCAGGATCACACAGCTAGTAAGTATTAAGTATCAGAGGCAGAATTTGAATTCAGGTTCTGCTGACTCCAGGGCTGGTGCTTTGTCCACTGCACCATCTAACTGCCCCTTCACATTCTTTTAATAAAGAATTTTAAAAGAAAAAGATAAAGAGTGGCAAGGACTCTTCTTTTGCTTTTCCTTCCCAATTCAATATCAAAGCTTTCTCTTTTACTCTCCTAGTCTTTGAGGAAACAATCTTTCTATCCCACTACCCAAGAAATTAGGGAGGGTGTCCTCTACAAAGATTATTTTTTTAAACCTTATAATGATGGCTCTTATCTCTCCCCTTTCCTTAGTTGTTGTTGCTCTCTTTTATATAATGTGACCATGCAATAGTGTTCGTAGGTCACAGGGTCCAAATTATTTTAGGATTGTAATTACAGGTACTAGCTTATTACTAAGGAGATACTTATGCCTCCCACTCATTAATCAAACTCTTAACAGTTTATCCAGTTCTCCATTGTCACTACCTTTTTGCTTTTACTTACCCAGTCTGAATCAGTCATCTTTAGGGAAATCAGTTTTCTGTCTGTGCCCCCTGCCTACCTTTGGACATCAAACTAGGATCATAATTTTATAGATGGAGAAGTGGAAAGGACCTTAGTGATGACCAATGGGTCAAACAAAGTCATTCTATAGATGACAAAACATAATTTTTCCTAGGAATATAAGTAAATAGAAGTGCTGGGATTTGAACCTAGTGTAATCTGAGATCTAATACAGAATTTCTTCCATAGTAACATGAGACTGAGGCAGAACCAAGATGGTGGAGAATAGACATGTCTCTGTCTGAGTCTCTTCCAGGTCTCTTCCTGGCTTCCCTCAGAATCAACACCAGATCAAGCATCTAAATAGGTTTTGGAGTGAAAGAACCCACAAATATTTGGAGTGTAGTAAATTTTCAGCAGAAGGCATTTTGGAAGAGTTTCAGGAAAGGTCTGTCTCAATCAGGCAGGGGACTTGACAGAGTGGAGGAAGGAACCCAAGGTGGAGTGGACTCCACCTCCTTAGGGCAATCTACTGGGAGGCTCTTAGTTAAAATATAGCAGTGTTGGCTACTCGGTCCTAGTTCAGAAGCCAGTGAATTAGCAGACTAACTATGAGACATCCAACACAACTACAAAAGGCAAATAATGAGTCCCTAGACACTAGCATAATATGGGGACTTGGCTATACCCACTCAGCATGAGAAGGAAGCTATCAGCATGAGCTCCAGGGAAGCTCCCCTTTGCTTTAAGAGCAGAACTCAGCCTTTAAAAATGAGCAAAAAAGCAGAAAGAGCTCTGATCATAGATACTTTTTAATGGAGACAGGGAAGACTAGACCTTGAAGTCTAGTTTTGGACTAGAAGGAATGGAAAAAGAAAACAACTCCTTGAAAAACAGAATTTATGAAAAAGAAAAACCCAATAAACAAAACAATTCATTTACAAGTTCAACAGGCCAAATGCAAAAAGAGATAAAAAGATAACTGAAGAAAATAATTCATTAAGAATTAGAATTGAACAAATGGAAATGAATGATTCAATGAGATATTAAGAATCAATCAAACAGGGGCAATGGATAAAGCACCAGCCCTAAAGGCAGGAGAGTTCAAATCTGACCTCAGACATTTAATACTTCCTATATGTGTGACCCTAAACAAGTCCACTTAACCCCAAATGCCTTAAAAAAAAAAAGAATCAATCAAACAAAATCAAAATAATGAAAAAAAATGTTAAAATACCTCATTGGAAAAACAACTGACCTGGAAAACAGATCCACAAGAGACAATCTAAGAATTATTGGACTACCTGAAAACCAAAATGAATAAAAGAGCCTAGACAATCTTTCAAGAAATCATAGGTCACATCAAGGAAATATCAAGGAAAATTATCCTGATGTCCTAGAACCTGAGAGTAAATTAGCCATTGAAAGAATCCATTGATCACCTCTTGAAAGAGACCCCAAAATAAAAACTCCAAGGAATATCACAATTAAATTTTAGCATTATCAGATCAAGCAGAAAATACTGCCAGCAGTCTGAGAGAAACAATTCAAGTATTGAAGAATCACACCCCTCTTCCCAAGATCTCAGAAAATATGAAATTTCTGTCTTTATTTCTCTTTGGTACTAACAATAGCATTTGTGAAGCCTAATTCACCTTACAATTGTTCCTGTTCCATATGGATTTATTCTTAATCTCATGATTTGGAAAGAGGGAGATTTTCATCACAGTCACCAACTTCTACAGAACTCTGAAGTTACTCACTGAAGTATCTTCTACTTATATCTCTATAGGGGTGGGAGTAAGGAATGGTATTCTGGCTTGTATTCTTCTTTACCTAAAGTTTCCCTTATTTTGAGTATGTGTCAGTCTAATCATTCTAGTCCTAATTAAAACTTTAAGTAAAAATTCTTGCTTTTTCTTTTGGCAGAGTGTTTTCATATGTAAAGGAAGTGTATATGTAAGTGGCGGGAGTTCCTGAGTTACAACTAGTCAGGATATTCCAGGTAATTTAGTTTAGTCCCTTTACTTTATCTAGACTTTTAAATACCTTCTTCTGTGTATTTATACTTCCCTATCCCAGAGTCTCAGAAAAATGAGCCAAAGTTGAAAAAAATGCAAATGTTGGCTTGAAGTAAGGATGCATTCTTTAATAGCCCAGAAGCATTTCCAAGTATGGCCAGCTTCAGGATGAGTAAGCAATCTTTGAGCAAAGGTTAAATAATCACTTGTTCAGCTTATTTCATTTTAAAATTTAATATGGTTTTCATTTCCATATTCTTTTCCTCCTTTCTCCTATCTCTCACCCACTGAGAAATCAAGAAAACCAAAACCCATCATCCAAATATGTAAATGAAATTTAATTGGAAAAAAAATTTGACAACAACCATAAGGTCCAAGGGGCAACCAGAAAATATAGTCTGAAGTCAAGGTTTGATGAAACCAGCTCTCCAGTGGGGCCTGAACTTGCACAAAGAGTTCATATAAACTTGTCATGCTCAGCAAGGTGAATATGCAAGCATCTTTTTAAAATTGGCATGTGATGCTAATGGTAGCTCCCTTGGTCTGTGCAAATAAACTTCATCTGTGATAGCTACTAGTTACCTTGTCATTTCTTCAATGGGAACATACTACATTCAAGTTCTGCATACCACTGTCAAGGGCGCACTAATAAATGTTAAACAAACAGGATCTCTGCAGAGTGTGTGGGGAAGGGGTATAATGCATGTACATTTAAGTTTAATCTGTATTATTAACATTTTCTTAAATCTAGACTATCAACAAAACAAATAAAACCTTGATTTGTAGCAGTTGATGAAGTCTGAGGTATAAATACTCACACTGAAAATCTCAAACTCAATCATATACCTTTCCCCAAGTCTTATTCCATTTTGTTTTATTCTTTCAGTCTGTCATTCTATACTTGCTTGCAGGAGAAACTGAGAGAAAAGTCTAGGTAACAACAAGTAAGATTATCTGGGCATGAAGGAATGTGCTTCATCTGTGTGTTTTTTTTTTTCAAGGAAGAAGATATATCTGTCCTAGTCCTATTCTCAAATAGTTGTGATTATTGGAGTTAAGCTATAAGGTAGGAAGGATGGGGAGATCAAATCTATCATTCCCACTGGTTCAAATCCTCATCATCACTTGCCTCAATCATCTCCTAATTATTCTTTTTAAATTGACTCTACAAGAAGAATTGCCTGGGGACACATAGGCTTTGGTTAGCAATATATGCTGTCATAAAGACTACTTTGCATCTGATTATAACTCTACAATCTATTATTTTGAATAACCTTTCTAAGATAGGTCTGTCTCACTTTCCTGCTTATAATCCTTCAGTAATTTTCAGTCTTGTATAAGATCAAAATCAGATTCCTTGGTCTAGCATTCCAAGCTCTCTAGAGACTAGATCTAAATTTTCAATCTTATTTTCCCCTAATTCCTGGATACCCCATGTTTCCACCAAGTTTGAATAATTTCCTGAATACATTCTTTGCTTTTCTATCTCCACACTTTTGCACAGGTTATTTTTTTGTACCTTTTATAGCCTGTTCCCACCATCTCAATCTCAATTCATCTTTCAAGGCCCAACCTAAGCATTATTACATTTTAAAAACCTTTTTGATCTTTTGGACAGAAGTGACCTCTCCTTCCTCTGAATCCTCATAACATGTTATGGATACTTCTATTATATTAGAAGTTCCTATTATATTATAGCTTGTATTATAGTAGTAAAGATTAGACTTCTCTCAACTCTCCTAGAATTACAATTAGGTTCAAGGTATTCCTGGGATAACATATGTTGCTAACCAAATTTATGAACTTCCATCAAATTCTTCTCTTTAATCAGAACAAATCAGCATTCACATTAAGTCAAAACAACGTCATTTAATTAAACAAAATAGCAAGGTAAAAACAAGGAAAAAATACCCAAGTCCATACATAGGAACACAGTCTTCCACAGATTTTCAAGCCATTGATGAGAAAGTCAATACTAAAGGTCAATCAAACTTAGGGTTGTTTCTTAGTTATGATTCAGCTCTGCTGAGGATGCCCCTTATTGTTTTCCCTGAAAAAACTGCTTATATCATCTGCTAGGTTGGTCCTCAAATGAGCTGCCACTGCCATCTGCTGCCTCTCCAGTGAATAATCATTAGGCTACAGCTGCTGGAAAGAGTGTTATTTCAGCTCTTTTGTGAGCCAGCTCATAGTTTTAGGTCTCTTTTATTATTGTTGTTATTGTTATTGTTACTTTGTATTCATGTGTGTTACAGTCACAGTCACAACTATCTAGGGTTTTCCAGAGTCCATCAAATGTGTGTTTTTGACTACCCTTATTTCCTCTATACCAGGTATAGATCTGATTAATTTTTCTTTTGAGTCAGAATATTCTTTTCAAATTCTATTATGCCTTTGGCCTCTAGTACTAGGGCTATTCAAATTATTTTGGGATATTACTTAATAATATAGGAGGTCCAAGATGAGCCTGTATTCTTACTTCTATACTCAAATTTCTGTTCTCCTTCCATTATTTATGAATTACAAATTATGAGACTTAGAAGTGGGAAGGACATCTAGCCATTCCTCTAATTTTATAAATAAGGAAATAGAGTCAGAGTTTGATTTGTTTAAGATCATTTTGGGAGTATCTAAGGATCAGAATCAGAATCGAATCTAGGCCTCTAAACTACAAATCTGGTCCTCTTTATTCCATAGTACAACTGGCTCTTGTTTTTTTCCCAAATCACTAGACTCCTACTTTTGTGAGGGCAAAAAGTCACATGGATTTGTATCTTATTTTGCCTACATTCTTAAGGTGTCAACATTTCTGTCAAACACTAGGTTTCTTACAAATATTGAATTGAATTGCCAGGTGATATGCCTGAATTTTTTCCCTTTAGGTGATGCATTTTTTTTTCAGAGGTCTATTCCCAACCATCCAATTGAATAAATTCATCACTCAATTTTTGAGTCCCTGGCCCTGTGATCTGGGACCATGTCACTCTTCAGGATTCCCAGGGACTGAAGCAAATGCACAGGAGTAAAATGAATTCAAGATGTAAATTGTATCTATTGATAAACAATGTGCATAACTTAAGTTCACACAAATCAATTTGCAACAATTTCTAAACCATGCTCTGAAACTAATCACTGTAGCTCTAGAAATTCAACAAAGTAATAACATTTATTAAACATAGTCGGTCAGGCTTCAGCTATTTCTCCAAGAAGTCCAGCAATTCAGGTAAGTCCTAGTAGCCTGAAACCCCTTGAAGGTGGGAGACGTGGTTCTAAAGTACTAAGCCAGATTCAAGAATCTATGAATCTCCCTCTCTTTTCCCCCCAAGTAAAAGGCATCTAGATTGCAAAGTGGATAGAGCATTAGATCTGGAGTCAGGGAGACATAAGTTTAAATCTGGCTTCAGGCATAACCTCTGTCTGACTCAATTTTCCGCAACTATTAAGTGGGGATAAAAGACACCTACCTCACAGGGTTGTTGTGAGATTTTATATATATATATATACTGGTACCAGTAGATGCTTAATAAATGCTTATTTTCTCCCTCCCTCCGTTCCTTTCTTTCTTCCTTCTTTTCTTCCTTCCTTCCTTTTGTTGAGCCCTGCATAATAAGCCATGGCCACCTCCTCCTTTGTAATTAGGACTAGAAAAAGTTAATTTAGAAAAGAGCCCAGGAAACAATAATACCTTGTTGGTGGAACCATGAAACAACCCAGACATTCGGAGAGCAATTTGGAACTATGCTCAAAAAGTTATCAAACTGTGCATACCCTTGGATCCAGCAGTGTTTCTATTGGGCCTCTATCACAAAGAGATCTTAAAGTAAGGAAAGGGACCTACATGTACAAAAATGTTTGTGGCAGCCCTTTTTGTAGTGGCAAGAAACTGGAAGCTGAGTGGATGCCCATCAGTTGGAGAATGGCTGAATAAGTTATGGTATATGAATATTATGGAATATTATTGATTTATAAGAAACAATAAGCAGGATGATTTTAGAGAGGTCTGGGGAGACTTAGATGAACTGATGTTAAGTGAAATGAGCAGAAACAGGAGATCATTGTACACAGTAACAGCAAGATTATATGATGATCAATTTTGACGAACGTGACTCTTTCCAACAATAAGATAATTGATTCCAGTTCCAATGATTTTGTGATGAAGAGAGTTATCTATACCCAGAGAGATGACTGTGGGAAATGAATGTGGACCACAACATAACATTTTCACTCTTTATGTTGTTCACTTGCATTTTGTTTTCTTATTCATTTATTTTCTTTTTTGATCTGATTTTTCTTGTGCAAGAAGAAAATTGTATAAATATGTTTACACATATTAGATTTAACACATATTTTAACATGTATAGCATCTATTAGATTGTTTGCCATCTAGGGGAGAGGGTGGGAGGAAGGAGGGGAAAATATGAAACACAAGAATATGCAAGGGTCAATGCTGAAAAATTATCCATGTATATGTTTTTAAAATCAAAAGCTTTAAAAAGAAAAAAGAAAAAGAAAAGAGCCCAGGAAAACCTTGAAGCTCTGACCCTCCTTTACATACCACTGTGTCATAAATATCCAGGTGCATTATCTCAATCATTACTAGGATACTTCCCCCTCCTTTTGAATCATTGCCGCACAATTTGCTGTATCCTGTCCTCCACCTTCTTATCTTGACCCCTATCCTGTCAGGTGTAAGTTATGATCTTTTCCTGGAATTATGGCTTGTCCATCCTCCCAGTGTCCTTGCCCCCTCCCCCCTTTTCTGCCTCTCTTTTCCTTAAAGCTTTAATATGTTAGGATAAAATTGTATGCTCAGGTTATATATTCTGTTTACAAACTCTAAATAGTTAAAAACCCTTTATAAACTCTCCGCCTCTGTTTATCTGCACTGAGTGCTTTGTATTATAGTCCCATTCAGTCAGTTAGCTTAAACTCTCCACATTAAAAATTAAAGTCAATCACTACTTGCTTCAGTTTCTCTCATTTACACTTCCTTTCTTCCTTTCAATTCCTTCCTTCCTTCCTTCCTTCCTTCCTTCCTTCCTTCCTTCCTTCCTTCTTTCCTTCCTTCCTTCCTTCCTTCCTTCTTTCCTTCCTTCCTTCCTTATTTCTTCCTTCCTTCCTTCTTTCCTTCCTTTCCTTCCTTCTTTCCTTCCTTCATTCCTTCCTTCCTTCCTTCCTTCTTTCCTTCCTTCCTTCCTTCTTTCCTTCCTTCCTTCCTTCCTTCTTCCTTCTTTCTTTCCTCCTTTCCTTCCTTCCTTCCTTCCTTCCTTCCTTCCTTCCTTCCTTCCTTCCTTCCTTCCTTCCTTCCTTCCTTTTTTCCTTCCTTCCTTCCTTCCCTTCCCTTCCTTCCTTCCTTCCCTTCTCTTCCTTCCTTCCTTCTTTCCTTCTTTCTTTCATTTCTCCTTTTCCTGACAGGAATCAATTAAGATTTTCCCATATAGCTATAACTAGAGTTGAGTGTGGAAGCTGAGAAACTCACTAGGCATACAGAAACAGAGAGGGCTGAGAGGACAAAACAATAGGGAAATTTTTTAAAGAGATCAATGTTACATGCAAATATAATACCTGGTACTTGTCTACAAGAAATTTAAAATCTGATTAGCAGAATAGTTTAAATTACTACCTTAAAAATCTAGTTGCCACTACCAGAACTGACCTTTCTTCCCTTTCCCTCAAAATCCTCAGAGAGGAAGAAAAAGTACAAGGAATAATTTACTTGTCAGCTGACCTGTCTCTTTTCTCTATGACATGAGTTTTCATAGAGGGCCAGGGACAGGTTTTCAATGCTCAGTGCATTTTAGACACTTGGTCAATATTAATCAATAACAAGATCCTGACAAAGACTCATTTCTCTTCAGTGTGTCAGGTAGTTTAGCTCTAAAGAAACTAACTTGGATATTTCCCCAACCACAGATGACCCAGAGATATTGTTGGAGGAGGAAAGAATGTTGGAGTTGGAAGGGATTTTAGAGATTTGAGCTCTTTATCTGACAGATGAAAAAACTATGGCTTACTAAGGAAAGTGACTAGCAAGTGCCAGCTGGGTCCAGGAATAGGAGTCTCCTGATTCCTTATCCAATATGTTCTCTGTCCCATAACATGCTCTAGAGTCATTATATACTATGTGGTTTGCTATAGCCATGGGCCACATGTTAAAATTTCAGAAAGTTTTCAGACTCACACATTCAGACAAACAGCTATGTTGGTGACTGTGCTTTTCTGTCTTCACCCATTCCCTTCTCCACCTCACTATTTGACACTGGCCTCAGGATACTCTGACAGCCTCTTTAACTTCCTTTTGTACCTGGGGCTATCCCTGCCTTAGGTTCACTCCAAACAATTTTCTTTGAGACATTCCTTTGATATGTCTTTGAGCTTTTAATGTTCTATGATGAAACACTATTCCTCATTGTTTTTATAAAGTATAGAATCAGAAAAAAAATCAATCTAGCATTTGTTCAGTGCTTTCTATGTGCCAGGCACCGTGCTAACTGCTGAGAATACAAAGAATGAAAAAAATAGTCTCTGTGCTTAAGGGCTTTACATTTGGAACATTTTAATAGGTGAAAAAACACATGTATAAATGTTTCAGTTGTTACTCTTCATGACCATATTTGAGGTTTTCTTGTCAAAGATACTGGAGAGATTTGCCATTTCCTCTCTAACTCATTGTGGAGATGAAGAAATTGAGACAAATAGGTTTAAGTGACTTGCTCAGGATCACATAACTAAGAAGTGTCTGAGGCTGGAGTTGACCTTAGATTCTCCTGACATCAGAACCAATACTGCATCACTTAGAGGACAAAATTTCTAACAGTTAGGAGAACTGGGAAAGGCTTCCTACTGAAAATAATATTTGAGCTACATCTTCAAGTAAACCAGGAATTATAAGTCCCTTTTCACTTCTTTCTCATAGAGTCCCATAGCTCTATTTCAGGTGTGTTCCACGCGGTACCTTCTACAGGAAACTTATTTCTCAGTTCTTCTCTTACTCTCTTATCTCCAAATAATTGAGTGTTAAGTGTCCACTTGCGATTCCATTAGTTTTGAGAGCTCTTCCACATAAAACTTGTTTTCCCTATACAGACTTGTAATTAATCAACAATTTGTAGTCTTATGTAACCCAGATTTCAAGACTGGACATTTGCATAAGATCCTGGTCATTGGTGGAAAGAATGACCACTTGTTAATCTGTGTCTCCATGAAGGAAGGAGTTGGATTCCAGCTTCTTCTTCTTAAAGTCCTTATTCACATCCAAGAGACTTCTGATGAAGAATGACTAGAACTGTATGTGTCTTCTTTTAAAGCTAGAAACCAGACACAAGCTCTCTCTTTTCTCAAGTGCTCAACATCTCCACCTTTCACTCATGCGTGAAGGCTGAATAGTAATTCTTTCCATAAATGTCTTAAAAGCTTAGTCTTTAAACAGGAAATCTTCCTGAGTTCAAATCTGATCTTAGACACTTACTACCTGAGTAACCTTGGTCAAGTCATTTAACTCTACCTCAGTTTCTCCATCTATAAAATGAGTTGGAAATGGCAAATCACCTCAGTATCATCACCAAAAAACCTCCGATATTTTCATGAATAGTTACACATTATTGAAAGAAATGAATAATAGCAAGAAATTATCCATGAATCACATAACCAATATGAGTTATAGCTGAAACTTGCTCCTAGGTCATCCTAAATCACAGGACTGCTTTCTAAAGCAGGGCTTTTTAAACCTGTCCAACTTGTGACCCTTTTTCACCTGAGAAAATTTTATGTGACCTCATCTCAAATCTGAGCCAAGGTTTCTGGCAGTATTCCTGTATGTGCAGTGCAAAGTGCACATGTTGTGTATTCAGAACCAAGGTTGCAGAGAAGTCACCATGCAACAGAAGCAAGTTCTGCCAGAAACATCTCAGCTTCATTATGTGTTTGATTTTGAATTAATTTTTGGCCACTTCATTCAGAAACCTTTTACTGTAGTCAAGTTTTTTGCGATCCCCATATTCAGTTATATATCCCTATATGAGGATTGTGATTCACAGTTTAAGAAGCATTGCTCTATAGTATGCTGTCTCTTATATTGTTTCTTTTGTATTTTCATTATTTTATTTCTTAAAATTTTATTTATTTTATTCTCAATTTCAAAAGTAAAACAAGTAAGTGTGGGACAGCTAGGACCCCAACCCAAATTAAATTCAGAGACTCTCAAAGTAGAAAAGCAAAAAAGGATTTATTATGATCTTGTGAGAAAGGGCAACGCCTAACAGACAAGGTGTCATCAGTAAAGAAGTACAAACTACAAAAACTGCAAAACATAAAATTATATAGATCCTAACCAGAAGCCCTCACTTCCACTTATGACCTTTTCTTCCATTGTCTGGGGGAGTCCAGACTTATACCCTAAACAAGGAAAATCTATCTCAGAAACAAAAGAATACTAGTAAATAACAAAATAACCAACTTTTACCCATTAAGTACTTAAATGCTAATTAAGAGGGGGAGGATGGAAGGGAAATGTTTATCTAAGATAATCAGAATACTTACCCTACAGCTTTTAGCTATAGCTCAACTTTTTTTTTTTTAATTGGAAAGTCTCAAGTCCCAATCAGAGTATATGTAGATCAAGGCCACATTCTTATGAGAGGTCTGCACTCAGTTTATCCCCTTCAAGTATTTCCATAAAGTAGTGGAATTTTTAAAAATGATTATACACAAAACTGCAAATCTATTATGTTTAATTTGCTTTAAAAAAAATACATATTAAAGTTATTATGCTATTTTCTTCCCCTCCTCTTTTCTTTCCTTCTCCCCATTTTTAGACAAATATGTTTGTGTGTATATATATACCCTCTCACATATATACACATATATAAAATCATTCTATATACATGCTTCTATTTATCAGCTATTTCTCTGGATGTAGATAGCATTTTCTTTCATATGTATGAGTGAGACCAGGTAAAGTTTTCTCAAAAAGTCTATGAGATAGAGTAGGTCAAATCTTAGGCCTAAATCATGCGATTCATATTCCCAGAAGTCTGCAGAGCCTGAAGGTTTGGTCTTGGTCCCAGGTTGCAGGAAGTCAAATGATCTCTAGGTCTAGAGGTCTCTAAAAGTCAGAACCTAGGTCAGCTTTAGGAAGTGATGTGACCCACAGGAAGCAGATAACATTGGTGACTATTGGTCAATGATGGTTACTTCCTTTTAATCTATCCAACGAAAAGGCTTGGGTCTTTTGCTACTAAACCAGCTTTACTATTTCCTGCTGGTCATGTCTAGCACATATTGGGAGCTGAGATGCTTTCCCAAATTAATTAATTTGGGGAAGGGGGGTTTATCACCCATCCTACATATGTCCTTTGTAGTTAATTTGGGTTTTTGTAATAGTAAAAATGACTTAATCACTCAAAGTTGTTCTTAAAAACAATATTGTTGTTAATGTATGCAACTTTCTCTTGGTTCTTTTCATTTTATACTTTATTGTTTCATGCTAGTCTATCCATATATTTATTTTATCTCATATATTTTTATATCTATTTGAATTGTTTCTTTCCAATAAAATGCAAGCCCCTTGAAAGCATGTTATTTTAGCCTTTGTATCCACAGTGTCTAGTAGAGTGTCTGAAACACAGTAGGTACTTCATAAGTATTTTTTCAAATGAATGGAGTCAAATCAAACTGCCTTAAGTGCATTTGCTCCATAAACATTTGTTGAATTGAATTGAATTGAGTTGACTGCTGAGGCAGAGGAATCTTTGGAAGCCAGCCCAGGAAGAAGAAGAGTCAGAAGGGTAAATATGCATTAAGGAAAGCAACATGAAGATTAAGTGATTAGCAGGAATGTGGGTCCTGCTGGGAAAATCTTGCCAAATGTGACATCTTTACATTAGACAGGGATGGTTTGCTTCCACTCAGAGCAACAGCTCACAGCTAGAATGTCAGCTCTCTATTATTTGTTTGTGGCTCATATTTAGGGAGGTACACTTAGTCCCATTCATTCTCTTTCCTTTCCACACTTTGCACTATCTAATCCCCTCCCCCTCCATAACTACCTCACTAAGAAGAGATTTCCCTTGATTGGACTCAGCAAAGTCATTCTTTCTCCTCCTCCTCCCATACAAGTACACACACAAACACAGACACACACCAGTTTCATTTCAGATTTGTCTTCAATCCCTTAAAAATAAAACAAAAACAAACCTGAATTAAAGAGTATCAATCATCAGAGGAAATAAATTCTCAAGTGCATTCCAGTACAAAGGAGAAAAAAGCAAGATGATTCAGCAAAAGAAACCTAAAGCCTTTGGGTTTTGGTCCAAGCTCCATCAATTATTAACTTTGTAATGCTGAGTAGATCATTTCTTCTTGCGTCTCATTTTCCTCACCTGTAAAGATGGTAAGATTGTTATCAATTAACAGTTATTTATTGAATTTCATCAGTGTATTTTAAACTATGGTAGATAGAAGAGAAGTAAAAAAATTATGAGTATGTTGTCTCATTATTGTGATTCTCTTGAAGTTATTGATTGTGTCTATGATTTGTTGTTTTACTCATTCATTCTTTAGGATTAGATTATTTAGTTTCTAATTAATTTTTGGCCTTTCATTGCATATGATTTTTATTGCATCATGATCTGAAAAAAATGCATTTACTATTTCTGCCTTTTTGTATTTGATTTTGAGATTTTTATGTCCTTATACATGGTCAATTTTTGTATGGGTTCCATGAACTTCCAAGAAAAAAAGTCTCCTCTGTCTCCATTCAATTTTCTCCAAAGATATATCATACCTAAACTTTTCTAAAATTCTATTTATCTCCTTAACTTCTTTCTTAGTTATTTTGCAGTTAGATTTATCTAGCTCTAAGAGAGCAAGGTTGAGATCCCCCACTAGTATAGTTTTGTTGTCTATTTCTTCTTGCAGCTCTTTTAACTCCTCTTCTAGGAACTTGGGTATTATATCTTTGCTGCATATATGTTTAGTATTGATATTGCTTCATTATGTTACCTTTTAGCAAAATATAGTTTGCTTCCATATCTCTTTTAATTAGATCAATTTTTGCTTTTGCTTGATCTGAGATCAGGCTCACTACCCTTGCTTTTTTTTTACTTCACCTGAAGCATAATAAATTCTGCTCCAGGTTTTTACCTTTATTTTGCATATCTCACTGTACTTTAAATATGTTTCTTGTAAAAAAAAAAAACTATATAGTGGGATTCTGGCTTTTAATAAAGTCTGCTATCCACTTCCATTTTATGGAAGTTTACCTCTCAGATCTGTGGAGAAGGAAGGAATTTGTGACCAAAGAAGAACTGGAACTCATTATCGAACACCAAATAGATATTTTTTAATTATATTAAGTTGAAAAGTTTTTGTACCAACAAAATTAATGCAGACAAGATTAGAAGGAAGCAATAAATTGGGAAATTTGCTTTTATGGGTTCTGATAAAGATCTCACTTCTAAAATACATTGAGAATTGACTCAAATTTATAAGAAATCAAGCCATTTTCCAATTGATAAAAGGTCAAATGATATAAACAGACAATTTTCAGATGAAAAAATTGAAACTATTTGTAGTCACATGAAAAGGTGCTCCAAATCACTATTGATCAGAGAAATGCAAATTAAGACAATGCTGAGATACCACTACACACCTCTCAGATTAGCTAAAATGATAGGAAAAGATAATGATGAATGTTGGAGGGGATGTGGGAAAACTGGGACACTGATACATTGTTGGTGGAACTTTGAACAGATCTAAGCATTCTGGAGAGCAATTTGGAATTATGCTCAAAAAGTTATCAACTGTACTTACCCTTTGACCCAGCACTGTTTCTATTAGGATTATATCCCAAAGGGATCTTAAAGGAGGGAAAGTGAGGGAAAGTGACCCACATGTGCAAAAACATTATGACAGCCCTTTTTACAGTGGCAAGAAACAGGAAACTTAAAGGGTATCCATCAGTTGGAGAATGGCTGAATAAATTATGGTATGTGAATGTTATGGAATATTATTGTTCTGTAAGAAATGACCAAAAGGATGATTTTAGAGAAGCTTGGAGAGACTTACACAAATTGTAAGTGAAATGAGCAGGACCAGGAGATCATTATATACGACAATAACAAGACTATAAGATGATCAATTCTGATGCACATGGCTCTCTTCAACAATAAGATGATTCAAACCAATTCTAGTTGTTCAGTGATGAAGAGAGCCATCTATATCCAGGAGAAGACTGTGGGAACTAAGTATGGACCACACAGCATTTTCACTCTTTCTGTTATTGTTTGCTTACATTTTGTTTTCTTTCTCAGTTTTTTTTTTCTTCCTTGATCCGATTTTTCTTATGCAGCAAGATAACTTTAT
The DNA here is from genome assembly GCF_016432865.1 of Antechinus flavipes. NCBI lineage: Eukaryota > Metazoa > Chordata > Mammalia > Dasyuromorphia > Dasyuridae > Antechinus > Antechinus flavipes. Next base: position 200,998,985 of record NC_067401.1, read on the forward strand.
AACTATGTATACATATATTGTATTTAACATATTTTAGCATATTTAACATGTATTGGACTACCTGCCATCTAGGGGAAGGGGTGAGAGGAAGGAGAGGAAAATTTGGAACAAAGGTTTTGCAAGGGTCAATGTTGAAAAATTACTTATGCATATGTTTTGTAAATAAAAAGCTTTAATAAAAAAAAATTAAAAAGACATTTTGGATAAAAATGAAAAAAAAATATGGTAAAACATGATTCTCCAGATCTGGTCTGACTAGTTCAGACAATAATACACAATTCAAGACTGTTAAGTGTCTTTAATGTTAATTAATAAAGTCCTTTTGGTCTACTATATCATAATATTAAGTCATAATCTATCTACTGAAAACAGATTTTTTCTCATTTATCCCTATTAAATTTAGTCCTGTTAATTCTTTCCAACCTCCTAACTTATTAAGACATTTTTGGAGCCTACCTCTGTCATCCAACATACCCATTCCAATTTTGAATCTTCTTTGTATCTACCTCACAGAGTTGTTGAGCTGATTAAATGAAATAACATATATAATGTGAACTAAAAGTGTTATATAAATGTTAGTTATAAATTATTATCTAAAATATCAAAAAATGTCAAAGTATATGAAGGGAAAGATATTAAAGGGACTCCCCAAAATCTGACCTTATCATTGAGAGATAGAGGCACACATGGAGTATGACAGAGACAGAAAAAGACAGAGGCAGACAGAGACAGAGAAAGAGATACTATCATAGAATCTGAAGGACATAGCCCATTGTAAACATTGTGGATGATTTCCCCACTAATCCAGAGACTATCACTTGACCCTGGCACCAGACAGACTGCAAAAATCTTTTTCTAGATAACTATACCCTGAAACCTGCCCATACAAATCACATTTTCATATTTCTTTCATAGTAGTGCAACCTAAAAATCTTTGGACATTATCATGTGACTTGTTAGGCCACTTAGTCTTTCCATCTGTTTTACAACTGATATATTTTCTTCAGGATGTGGTAGAATCAGCTTATATTGAAAAGAGTCAATTGTTAACTGTTAATTGTGAATATTTATATCTCAGAAATCATCAAACTCCACAAATTAGGGCTTGATTTATTATTTTGCTGATTTCCTAGACTTAAGAAAGTAATGGATAACATGTTAATAATGTAAATAAAACTTAAAAGTTTCATGCATACATTTCCCCCACAAAGACCTGGTTATTAAACATTTACCAACATATCCCTGTGTCTCCACTAATTAGAATGAGAGTTATTTGAAAGTAGGGACTATCTTACTTTTCTGTTTATATTACCAGCACTTAGCACATTGCTTGCCACATAATAAGAATTTAATAAATCTTTTTTGATTCCTTTCCATTTCACCTACAGAACATGAGTTACCAGCAAGCCTTATGACTACTTTTCTATTTATATAAAAGTTTTATAAGAATAATTTACAGAGACATTGAGGGCATTCTTGTTAAGGATTTTAAGAAGGAATAAACAAATCTTTACAAGTGATATTCCACAGTATGACACAAATTTACTATCTCACAATTAACTGAAATATAGAGGGAATTTGAGATCCCACTGTGCTTTTTGTCAACTATAAAAAAGCATTTGATTTTTTTAAACTAAAAGGCCCTTTTAAAAAACAAACTGTCTTTATAAGTTTCTATTTCAAAATCAAAAAAGTATCCTCAAAATATTAGAAAAAAAAAACCTGAGCAACATTGTTCTATGATCAATGTGATTATTAATATCAATCAAGATACAAAATAGGGAAATATAGCCTTCCAAAAGAGTTCACTATTGCCATGGAGGATTTCCAGTGAAGAATCCAAGTTAAAGAAGAATTCCACACATATGGCGAAGATTTTTTGAATGGAACATTGTTCTAAATGCATCAAGTTTCAGGATCTTTCAGTCTTCTAATTAGATGCAAACTCAAACAAGAGTTTGTTCTAACAATCTAAGCAGGAAAAAAAAAAGTGGATGAAGAATGTCTATTGTCCAGATTATTATAGATATTACAGACTTAAAATTTATAGATGATTTCTGAGAAGTAAATATTCACACTGAATGGTTAACATCAGTATTCATATCTTGGACAGACATTATAACTATACCACAAGTCAGGACCAGAATTAAATAGGAATAAAAGAATAGGTTGAATTATTTGCAAGAAACTGCAAAACTACTTTAATAACACCATAAAATCCTTATACAAAGCTTCTAAAAAGTTTAGCATTATTTGAATGGATTGTGGATAGACTACACATTGCTATCCTCGGGGATTAAGAGAAATTTTCTTTCCCATGCTAACTATGGGGACATTAAAATAGCAAGAATCTACTCAACTTGAAGTACATGTTCCCCAAGTCTAAAATAATAAGTCACTGTGATCTGATTACTATATGTAAATCCATCTCCTAATGTTTTATCTCCTTCTCCCAATATTGTGTACTTTTATTAGTGTTCTAAATTTCTACTAACCTCCTTTTGCTTTTCTGTAATCTCAAATGATAATTAATTGTGTACCCCTATCTCAGTTTAGAGAATTGGCTCTGAAATTAACAATGGAACTAATTAGCACCTTCATGGTTCAGGTTTTCTTTTGTGGCTACAAGTTATAAAAATGACCTTGGCTAAACCCAAAAATACAGAAACTAGATCAGTTCTTCAAAAAATCCAAACCTTTTCCAAGAAATGAAATCTCATAATGTTAGTAATAATGTTAGTACTAAAAACTTTCAGCATAGTTGTAGGGTTGTAAATTGTGAAACACTGAATCCTATAAGGAATCCAAATGGGTTATCAATCAAAGGCAATAAAGAGGTATATAGTCAATCAGTCAACAAGCATTTGTTCATCACCTATGTGCTATTTACTGTGCAAAGTATTAGAGTTTCAATACAGGCAAAAAGAAAGCTAGTCCCTACCCTCAAGAAACTTTTATTCTAACAAAGAAAACAATACATAAAAGAAAGCTGAAACAGAAATGAAGAATAGTCACCTGGCAATGGGATATGATGTCCAGAAGACATCCAGAGGAATGCAGATTGTTGGAAATGAAAAGGAGGATGATCTGGAAGTTCTTTTTAAAGGGATGTTCTGGGAAGGAATCATCAATTAGAGAGTGGGGCCCCAGGAGCAGACAGTATTTCAAGGTCTAAATGGCAGGGCTAAAATGAACATTCAGTTGGATGTGAACTGTAACATAGAATTGCAAAAAGGATGAAATGAGATAACATGAGGAAAGTACTTAAAACATGATATAAAATGCTAATTTTATTATCATTATTGATAATGATGGTGATAAAATAATATTAATAGGAACTGGAATAAAGAATAACAACAGAGAAATATAAAATCAAAGAGTGTCTTCTGATTGTGACAAAATCAAGAGATGAGCCTGTGGTATTCAATTAGTATCTCTGCAATGTCAAGAGAAAGCCAGAAATGTGTGCCATACTGTCTAAGCACTCTTCTCCTAAAAGGAGCAGGCTGCCAGGGTCATACTTATCAGTCTTCAGAGTCCATCTGGATAAACACAGAGATGAGCAGATCAGGAGGTGCAAGCAGTCTGTCTTTATTCAGAGATCATCTCAGCAAGTTAAGCAGGAAGAAAGAATGAAAGTTTAGGTCAAAGCCATCTATTTATGCTTCCTCTCTTCCAGGAGGGCACTGGGGTACCAAACTGAGGTGTTAGACTTCCAGGTTAATGATATGGATGTGATATGAAAGGTGCTGCCTGAACACCCAATGGCCCCAATTAGAAATCCTGTGGAGGTGATATATAAACTGAAGCCCCATATCCCTAACCCATAGATTGTACCAAAGGCCTGCAACAACCAGGGGTCTGAATACCCCCAGTTTGTCTGCAAATTGCCAGTGCAGGTCTTCTGCTGCAACCCAAGTTTGATGTGCCCTTCCAACCCTATTAAATATAGTGGCTGCAAGGGCATCCATTTGGAATATACTACAGTCGACATGCTCACATCTTTTTATCATCTCTTCCAGGCCAGCCTCCCCATTTAAGGTAAACATGGCCTTCTGGCAGTTTGTATTAGCATTTTTTCCATGCCAATTTCTGTATAAGGAGGCTGGAGGCTTCACCTCTGCTTCATGGACCTCTCAACAGCCACCTGTAGATGGGCCACAAACTCAGAAAAAGGTTTGTCTAGGCCCTGCTTAATCTTAGTCATTGAGGATCCTTGTTTTCCAGAAGCCTGAATTTTGTTAAATGCTGGTTGGACACATTGGGACACAGCTGTATTCACTGCTGTATCATATTGGATTTGATCCTCATTCTTTTCATACCTTACTACTCCTACTATTTTGTGGAAATCATCTTGAAGGGTGTGGCTCTGCATGTCTCTTACAAAGGTTCTTGCCATATCTGAAAACAGAGGCATCCATTGCAGGGACTCCCTAGGTTTAAGGCAGACTTTGGCAATAGTCTTCAAATCATTTGAAGTTAGTATATTACTGGAGGCTAGGAGGGCCAAACTCTCCTTAACATATAGAGAATCAACCCCTTAAATGGTAACTTCCTTCAGTTAACTTCAGTTAACTTAAATTTCTACTTTTCTAATGGGGCCCAGGTCCTTCCCTGTTGGCTTTCAAATATGGGGCAAGCCTCTAACCAGACTTTTGCTTCCCTTCCCCTTCATCTGCTGCCTGCTGCAGCATATGTCCTTAAGGCAGTCTGGAAGTCCCCAAAGCCTCCATAAGGGGATGCATAGGGGGCAGATGGGAAGCTTTCTTCCTCAGGGAAGGTTGGGAGTGTGGTGAGGGCATAGACCATACTTCGAAGGCAAAGGGGACATTCCTCCCTTTGCTTTTTTCTCTCTCATTTTTTTCCACCTCCTCCCATGGTACTGCCTTTTTTCTCATCCTCACATTCACTTCCTGATTCTTCCCCACAGCTAAGTTCTACCTGCACCATTTTTTTGGAGTGGTTAATTTGTATTATTTTATGGGCACTCTTTTCTTTCTGTTTCCCAGTTTGAGACTCATTATGGATCTTCAGGGGATTTTGGCTAGCACCTTTTAAAGTGCTCTGGATCACCTGGTAAATTAGGTGGTGTCTATCTGGAATAGTCCCTGGATTCTCTTAGTTGTAGGAAGCCATCTGATTTCCTGCCACCTCCCACTTATTTAAATCTAGCCTGTTATATATCCGTGTGCAACAAAGTTGTATAGTGTCCACAAATGCTTGGGATGGTTTTATATCAATCTCCACTCCTGCTTTCTTTACTGTTTTATAAGCTTTTTTCCCCAGTACCTCCCAATCTGGAACTTTAATAAAAGTTTGTCCCATATTTCTTTCTTTAACCTAATTGTTACAGGGTCTCATCTCCCTTCCTGTGGTTGGACCTGGCCAACAGGGTCCCTGGCCTCAATCGTCAGGTCCACCTTCCAGGCGCCACTTTTGCCGGACTGTCTGAGACTCTTCACCTAAAAGAAGCACATTGCCAGGGTCATATTTACCAGTCTTTGGAGCCTACCCGGTTAAACACAGAGACAAACCAATTGGGAGGTGCAAGCAATCTGTCTTTATTCAGAGAACATCTCAGCAAGTGAGGCAAGAAGCAAGAGTGAGAGTTCAGTTCAAATCCATCTATTTATGCTTCTTCTCTTCCAGGATTACCTGTACCAAGCCACTTGGCATAATGCCATAGGTAGGACACTGGGAAGTAGGTTTCGTAGTCGACGGTGTACCAAAGGAGATCTAGCAAGAGGATACGCTCCACCTCAAGGAGACTTTCAGGTTCCTATACCCCTGTGTGGCACAATCTCCTGCCTCAAGGCCTCACTCTTTCTACTTCCTGGGTTCCCATTGTCCAAGCTGAAAGGCTATGTGACATATAAGGCTATGTGGCTAATCTCGAAGAGAGGAATGTCTCTAATAGGAGTGTATGTTGTTTACATTGATTGGTGCAACTGTAACTGACTTGTGGGACTATGTAGACAAGAGGTACAGAAAAATGGCAAGAAAGACTAGATTGTGATCTGCATTTTTAGAGGGAATATTCACATTTATTGAAATCAGGGGAATATTTTAATGTTGTTGTTGACATCAGGGGCCCCTTGAGTGTATTATGGAAGAGTAGATAAATGAAGAATAGAAGGTAGATGGATAAGGAATTAGCTGGATAAAAATGGGGTACAGGAAGAGAGATCAGGAGAAAAGAAGTTTTTACCTTAGTGGACAGAGATTTGGAATCAACAAAGGATAAGAATCTGTAATGTGGAAATGGAATTCTCTAATCCAGAGTAAAAAAATAGCTTGGCATAGCTTCTCTATTCTTTTTGCTTTTTTCAACATAATTCTTGAAAGGAGCTGGTGCCAAAGACAGGAAAATAGGGTTATAGAAACTTAGGAAGAGTTGTAGATGAAGTTGCCCTAATCCCAGGGAATATTTAGTTATTTGTTTCTATCATCTCTTTTTGCATAAAATTAAAGCTCTGGTGCTATGGCTGAGGTCAAAGATGCTATTGTAGGTGAAAGTAATGGTATTGCCTCTCAGAGACCACTCACTCAGCTTTGATTTATTCAATGAGTTTGCACTCAGGGGAAATAATATGAGAATACTGTGAGAAGAAAAAATATATCAGGGGCCTGCAGTTCTACATGAATGAGCTGTTTTGTCCATATGTGCTCCCCATGTGTGTATCCTTTTGGATTTGTGTATTCTCTCTTCCTACTGGTGCTGTTCACATTTGTGAGAAGGGAACCCAGGTTGTCAGAGAATGTATTGTTACTGCTGTTCATGCCATGATATTTTAATAAATACTTTTCCATTGAGTTTAATAGTGTCAAATGTTTGATTATTAAAAGCAAGAATATCTGTTGGGGCTTTTGAGCTATAATTATAAGAAAACAGACTGAGTGAGTACATTGAATTCGGTCTCTTGAAAAACATACATTTTGAATTCAATTGGAGGAGAAGCGTAGCAGTAGTTGTAGAATGAGTGTTATATATATTCAAGACAAATAGAAGGTAATTTGGTATGGGCACTAACAACTGGGAAGAACCAGAAAAAACCTCCTACATATGGCATTTGATGATACTGGGCAAGGCACTTCACTTTTCTGAAACTGAATTTTTTTTTTATAAAACTAAGATAATAATGTTTTTAGTGCTATCCATGAGGTTGTATAACTCATAAAGTCTATAAAGAAACTTGCTGATTTTAAAGAATTATATAAATATCAGTTAATATATAATTTTACAAGTAATTATATTTGTTTAGGGCTTAGGTCTTGATTACAGATTTCTTTGTTAGTCTGTCTCTGTCTGTTTGTCCCTGCCCATCTATTGGTCTCTCCCTTTTTTAGGAAGAACATGGGAAAATAAAATAATATCTAGAAGAGAATACCAAGATAATGAGTAGACAAGAGCTAAGTTTCTTAAATGGTAAGTCATGTTGCTATATAAGTGATCACAATTGAGTGTGGGAGTCATGAACTTATGATTTATTATCAGTTAAATGTTTGATTTATATACCTATTTTATATACCTATATACATGAGATTGTGTAAAAATTTCTCAGGTAAAAAGGGGTAACTAGTAGAAAAAGTTTAGGATCAACTGAAAGAACTTGAGGTATTTAGCATGGAGAACAGGAGACTTTGGGGTGGGAGAATGGTAGTTTTAAATATTTCAAAGGATGTCATACAGAATGGAAATTTAGACTTTTCTACAGGAAATAATTGTCTATACATGATGACAGAGTATAACAAGAGTATTGCCTCCCTCTATGACAATCATCAGCTATTGGCTTGAGGAAGCTTTTAGTCTCAGAGTACCAGAGGACTTCATATATGCACTCTAAAGATTGGCACTGGGAACATTTGAGTAATGTGGTTAATATGGCCATTGGCAGGATAACCAAGGGGCTTCATAGAAATCTGGCTAGCTTGAAAGTTAACGAGGAGCTATTTCATAGAGAGAAAGGATCCAGCCACCTACAGATAAAAGAAACAGGTTCTAGGAGCATCATGATAACTAGGAGGTGATCCAATTTAGAAAATAGCAACTGCTGAGATAGTAAGAAAAGCATTCTTTTCACCAAAAGATATATCAAATGAAGATAATTTAGGCTCAAAGGAAGTCAGGAAGCCAGGTATCAGAACAGATACAAAAATATGGGATGACTCAGGGTAGCCACCAGAGGAAAATGGAAGAAATTTCTTAGACAGTCATCCAGAATGATTTCCTTTCAGGATTTCTCATATTATAAATCAAAAGATATTACAAGGAACTTTCAGATCATAGTAGAGAGAACATCAATCAAATAGAAAGTGCTTGAGTACTATACAATTGACTTAAAAAGTGTTTTGGGAGTTCCAGAATCATCTGGATAGGTATTGGGAGAGTGGCCAATACTGATGATACAGTGACATCTGGCTAAGGAAAAATCCATAGTACTTCCTACTGGTGGGAAGACAGGGAAATGAAATGCTCCCTAAAGTATGAGGTCATGAGCAGAAAGAATTCCGGATTTGGAGTCAAATATTTAAATTCTGACTCTTTGAGTTTTTCCCTATGTATCTTTGGCAAGTTTCTTTATCCTTATAGGTCAAAATGTTCTTTCTGTATAAAATGAGGAATTTGGGTCAGATGTGTGTAAGGTGCCTTCTGGATCTAAATCTACAATCCTATGATCCACCATCCCATTGTGGGGGCTGTGAAGGTGAGTGGATTGATGACCTTAACATCCAGGCCTGAAATTAGCCAGAATAATTATTTTTATTTAAATTTTTTTTCAAAATATATACATACATAATTTTTAATTTTCAACATTCACTCTTACAAAACCTTGTGTTCTAATGTTTTCCTTCCCTTCCTCCCCATCCCCTCTCCTAGATGGCAAGTGATCCAATATATGTTAAACATGTGCAATTCTTCTATACATATTTCCACAAATATCATGCTGCACAAGAAAAATCAAATAAAAAGGAAACAAAATAAGAAAGAAAACAAGCAAGCAAACAATAAGAAGAGTAAAAATACTATGTTGTGGTCCATATTCAGTTCTCATTGTCCTCTCTCTAGATGTAGATGGCTTTCTTCATCACAAGGCTATTGGAATTGACCTGAATCATCTCATTGTTGACAAAAGCCATGTCCATCAGAATGGACTATCATACCTATAATCTTGCTATTGCCATGTATAATGTTCTCCTGGTTTTGCTCATTTTACTTAGCACCAGTTCATGCAAGTTTCTCCATGCTTCTCTGAAGTCATCCTGCTGACATACTATTCCATTACATTCATAAACCATAATTTATTCAGCCATTCTCCAACTGATGGGCATCTACTTAGTTTCCAATTTCTTGCCACCACAAAAAAGGGCTGCTACAAACATTTTTGCACATACAGGCCCCTTTCCCTCCTTTAAGATCTCTTTGGGTATAAGTCCAGTAGAGACACTGACAAATCAAAGGGTATGTATGCACAGTTGATAGCCCTTTGGGCATAGTTCCAAATTCCTCTCCAGAATAATTGAATCAGTTTGGTTGAATCAGTTCACAACTCCACCCAACAATGTATTAGTGTTCTAGTTTTCCAAAATCCCCTCCAATATTTGTCATTATCTTTTTCTTCATCTTAGCCAATCTGAGATGTGTAGTGGTACCTCAGCATTGTCTTGATTTGCATTTGATCAATAGTGATTTAGAGCACCTTTTTATATGACTAGAAATGGTTTTAATTTCATCATCTCAAATTTGTATGTTCATATCCTTTGACCATTGATCAATTGAAGAATTAGCCAGAATAATCAGAAAGGTTAGACAGAAGGAATGATTCTAGTATATATGATGCAGTTGACCTTGAGGTGGTTGGAAGCTGAGAGATAGTAGCAAGATCTCAAGCAGAGACCAGCTGAATTCTGAATATTGTTGGACAGGAAGTTAGAAGTTAGAGGTGAGTTGCAGATATGTATCAGTGGAGAGATTTCCACTGGGAATTCTCTATCCTGATGAAATTCCCTATCTTGGTGAGGAATGGACCCTCTCCCTGAAATTAAAACAAAATCTAATCATATAAAACAGATTCATTCTCTTTCTTGTGCAACAGGAGCTGTTTGGATGTGAGGTCACATAAACTCCTCAAGTTCTGGGAGAGAAAGAGTCAAAAAGAGAAAAAAAGGAAAGAGACGAATTTTTGATTGTTCATCCATTTATGAAATGAGCAGCATTTAATCTAATTCTCACCACAAAACAGTTGGAACAGGTGTTCTTGGCTTCCCTACTATTCCATCCTTCAACAAAATGTAAGCCCAGAATAGAGTCAGTTCAGATTCATGGGTCACCCTGTAAAGAAAATGGAGATAACAAAAGACAGCAGCAAGAACTACAAAAGATCCTCTGCTTTCTCTCAGCAAAGGTCACATTTGCCTAGCCACATACTCTTCCACTCGGACCCAAGATTAAACTTTGCTCTACTTTGCATATAGTCATTACTTTTTGTTGGGAGCTTTGTAAGTAGAAATAGCTAGTTTGGAATAAGTGAAGTCTGACTCCCCATTAAAGAAACCAAAAACTATTTCCCTCAGTCTAATCCACATGACTTCTTGGGGTAATGGAAGGTCCAGAACATTCTTCTTTGTAGCTATGACAGAAATTTATTTCCTTAATCCTGTGACTCATTTGGAACATTTTTTTTCCTATAGTATAGAACTAGGGTAGAAAGAGAACAGTTTTTTCTTCTACCTCTTTTGCAAATGGCTAGAAAGTATCAGCTTACTAAGAAGGGTAGCGCTACAACCCCTGACCCCCAAAATGGTGGATTGAAAAGAGCATTTACTACATATATCTGACATTGACATCTCCAATCACCAATACCTAACCTCATACCCTGTGATGACAATGATTTTCATCAATTATATCTTGAAGTGGAGGAGAGTGTTAGATTCTATATATGGGAAGATAAGAGTATCAAAAATAATTTTCAAGGGGGCAGAGCCAAGATGGCGGAGAAGCACATGTGACTAGCTGTTACTATGACCTTACTAAGAAGGGTAGCACTACAACCCCTGCCCACCAAAATGGTGGATTGAAAAGAGCAATTACTACATATATCCATCAAACAAAAATACATGTCTACATAACAGGAAACAATCCCCATTAGATAATGTATAAGAAAACTGCTGACAATCCCCTTTTTACTTCAGTTCCTAAACATTGTATTCTCTCATGTTTGTGAAGAAAAAGAACAAGGAGTTGCAGCTTTGCCATGACTGGATACCATCGTCAATCTGATATTGACATCTCCAATCACCAATATCTAACCTCATACCCTGTGATGACAATGATTTTCATCAATTATATCTTGAAGTAGAGGAGAGTGTTGTAATGCAACATGGGAAGATAGATCAAAAATAATTTTCTAGGGGGTGGAGCCAAGATGGAGGAGAAGGCACATGAGACTTTCTGAGCCTCTCTTATATTCTCACTACCAATTATTAAATTCAGCCTCAAAATGGCACTTGACTGGTAAAATTCAAAGATTGGAAGTGCAACAATTTACCAGGCGAAGATAATCTGGAAGATTGCCAGAAAAGGTTTGTCCTGAGCAGGAACAAACCAGTGCAAACAGGGATAGAACTAGAGGGTAGCATATTGAGCAGATGGGGATGTGTAGCTTCTGTGATTAGAAAATTTAAAGAAATGACTCTGCCATAGGATGACTGCTTTGCTTTGGTTGCAAAGCAGTAGGCCAGCAGAGAAATTAAAGCCAAAAGTAGAGGATAGTCTAAAAAATGCCAGAACCAAACAAGATCTGATTATACCCCACCTCAAACCGGAAATGACTCAGCATAGACTACAGCACAGCTGTGCAAATGCATTCTGAAGCACGAGCCCGGAGCAGTCACAAATCTGCATGGCACGGGGGCACAGCCCAGGGCAGCCTCTAATCTGCATAGTGGGGAGCTCGGCCTGGGGCAATAGAATTTCTGAAGCTCAACTGTGGTCCCCTGGGCACACTTCTGGTGCCCTATAGGGCTATTCATTGGGCAACTGCTAATACCCACAGCCCCACAGAGGGCTTTGGCTTGGGATAGTGACACTTTTGCTGCTCAGTCTCTAGCCCCTGCACAGCGGGTTCTTCACTGGGCACTTCCGCAGCTCGGCTGTGATACCCAGACCTAAGTCACTTTTGGTGGGGAACTTTTCCCCAGAGCACTCCTGCACCTCACTGCTCTTTGTTACCCATTGACAGGACAGCTACTGTCCATACACCTATCCCTGCTCTGCAGAGGAAGCTAGTAATCTCCTTGCCCTGAAGACAGACCATACAGTCTTTAAAAAAGAATGAGTAAAAAAATCAAAAGAACCATTGATAGTTTCTATACAGAAAGAGAGTAGGTTTTCAATCCCAAGGAGACTAATAGCAGACAGTCTGCAAACAATACCCCAATTGGGGAAATCTAACCTGGTCCCCATTATACAAGGCTCTCCTAGAACAGACTATTAAAATTTTTTTAAAGAGAGCTAGAAGAAAAATGGGGAAAGGAAAGAAAAGCTATGCAAAAGAGTAACAACTTCCTGAAATGTGAATTGGAAAAGGTAAAGAACTCTCAGGAAGTGCAAGGAAACAGAATTTGTGAATTGGAAAAGGTAAAGAACTCCCAGGAAAGCAGGACTTGTGAATTGGAAAAGATGAAAAAAAACTCCCAAGAAAGTAGGGTTTGTTCATTGGGAAAAGAAAATAACTCAGTAAAAAAAAAATAGTGAAATGGAAAAAAATTTCATAGAGCAAAACAACTCATTTAAAAACTGAATTGGACATATACAAAAAGAAGGAAAAAAAGCTAATGAAGAAAATAACTCATTACAAATCAGAACTGAACAAATAGACATGAGTGATGCATTGAGACATCAAGAATCAGTCAAACTAAAAAAATGAAAAATTAGAGAAAAATAAAATGTTAAATATCTACTTCGAAAAACAATAGAACTGGAAAATAGATCTAGGGGAGATTCTGAGGATTATTGAGCTTCCCGAAAATTATAATGAAAAAAAGAGCCTAGATACTATTTTACAGGAAATCAACAAAGAGAACTGCCCAGATGTAATAGAATCAGAAGGTAAAATAGGTATTGAAAGAATTCATCGAACACCTTCTGAAAAAGACCCTAAAATAAAAACTTTAAAGAATATTGTGGCCAAATTTCAGAACTATCAGACTAAGGAAAAAATATTACAAGCAGCCAGAAAAAAACAATTCAAATACCGAGGTGCCACTCAAGATCTGGCTACCTCCACATTAAAGAATTGAAGGGCCTAGAATCTGATATTCCTACAGGCAAAAGAACTTAGAATGCAGCCAAGAATAAACTACCCAGCAAAGCTGAGCATTTTCTTTCATGGAAGAAGATGGACATTTAATGAAACAGATGAATTCCATTTGTTTCTAAGGAAAAAAACTGATCTAAGCAAAAAATTTGATCTCCAGCTATAGGACTCAAGAGATGCAGAAAAAGGTAAAAAGAACTCTTGAAAACTGTATTTGTGTTCATGTAAATCTGATTTTAATGATATAACATAAAAAAGTGAAGTAGAAATGGAAAGTGGATAATGTCAGAAAAAGGGAAAAGGGGAGCTAAAAAGAGGGAAACTATATCCCACGAAGAGGCAAAAGAAACCTATCATGTTTGAGGAAATTTAGAGATAGGGAGGAACATTGTGTGAATCTTACTCTCATCAGAGTTGGCTCAAAGAGAAAATAATTGACATATTTGGTTTACAGAGAAAAAGGGAAAAGGAAAAGAGTAATAAGGAAAGAGTACAAGAAAGGGGAAGGGATTCTAAAGAGGGAGAGCTGTGTGACACAAGTGGTGCCCATAAATTTAATACTGGGAAATGGGTAAAGGGAGGGCAAGAAAAAGAAAGGCATAATCTGGGGATAATAAGATGACAGGAAATACAGAATTAGTAATTTTAACCATAAATGTGAATGGGATGAACTCTTCTATAAAGCAGAGGTGGATAGCAAACTGGATCAAAAGTCAGAACCCTACAATATGCTGTTTACAGGAAACACATTTAAAGCAGGGAGATGCATACAGAGTAAAGGGAAAAGGCTGGAATAGAATCTGTTATGCTTCAGGTGAAGTAAAAAAAAAAAAAAAGCAGGGGTAGCCATCCTTATCTCAAATCAAGCAAAAGCGAAAATTGATCTAATTAAAAGAGACAAGGAAGGAAAATATATCTTGCTAATTTCAATGAAGCAATATCAATACTAAACATATATGCACAAAGTGGTATAGTATCTAATTTCCTAAAGGAGAAGTTAAGAGAGTTGCAAGAAGAAATAGACAGCAAAACTATAATAGTGGGAGATATCAACCTTTCACTCTCGAAATTAGATAAGTCAAACCACAAAACAAATAAGAAATAAATTAAGGAGGTAAATAGAATATTACAAAAATGAGGTATGATAGATTTTTAGAGAAAACTGAATGGTGACAGAAAGGAGTATACTTTCTTCTCAGCAGTTCATGGAACCTATACAAAAATTGACCATGTATTAGGACATAAAGACCTCAAAATTAAATGCAGGAAGGCAGAAAGAGTAAATGCTTTCTTTTCAGATCACAATGCAATTAAAAACTACATCAACAAAAAGTCAGGGGTAAATAGACCAAAAAGTAATTGGAAACTAAATAATCTCATCTTAAAGAATGACGGCGCAAAACAGCAAATTATATTAATTTCATTCAATTAATAATTTCACTCAAGATAATGAGATAATGAGAAAGAGACATATGGAAAAACAAAAGGTCAAGAATTTCAAGGGAATTAATGAAAAAAAAATCAAATGAAGATAGCCTAGCTGTACCAGATCTAAATTTATATTACAAAGCAGCGGTTACTAAAACCATTGGGTATTGGCTAAGAAATAGATTAGTTGATCAGTGGAATAGGTTAGGTTCAAAGAACAAAATAGTCAATAACTTTAATAATCCAATATTTGACAAACCCAAAGAACCCTGGTTTTGGGATAAGAACTCACTGTTTGACAAAAATTGCTGGGAAAATTGGAAATTAATATGGCAGAAACTAGGCACTGACCCACACTTAACACTGTACACCAAGATAAGGTCAAAATGGGTTCATGACTTAGGCATAAAGAATGAAATTATAAATAAATTAGAAGACCATAGTATAGTTTACCTCTCAGACCTGTGAAAAAGGAAGGAATTTATGACCAAAGAAGAACTAGAGATCATTATTGATCACAAAATAGAAAATTTTGATTATATCAAATTGAAAAGTTTTTGTACAAACAAAACTAATATAGACAAGATTAGAAGGGAAGCAATAAACTGGGAAAACATTTTTACAGTCAAAGGTTCTGATAAAGGCTTCATTTCCAAAATATGTAGAGAATTGACTCTAATTTATAAGAAATCAAGCCATTCTCCAATTGATAAATGGTCAAAGGATACGAACAGATAATTCTCAGATGAAGAAATTGAAACTATTTCTAGCCATATGAAAAGATGCTCCAAGTCATTATTAATCAGAAAAATGCAAATTAAGACAATTCTGAGATACTACTACACACCTGTTAGATTGGCTAGAATGACAGGGAAAGATAATGTTGGAGGGGATGTGGGAAAACAGGGACACTAATATATTGTTGGTGGAATTGTGAATACATCCAGCCAGTCTGGAGAGTAATTTGGAACTATACTCAAAAAGTTATCAAACTGTGCATACCCTTTGATCTAGCAGTGTTTCTACTGGGCTTATATCCCAAAGAAATCTTAAAGAAGGGAAAGGGACCTGTATGTGCACAAATGTTTGTGGCAGGTCTCTTTGTAGTGGCCAGAAAGTGGAAACTAAATGGATGCCCATCAATTGGAGAATGGCTGAATAAATTTTGGTGTATGAATATTATGGAATATTATTGTTCTATAAGAAATGACCAACAGGATGATTTCAGAAAAGCCTGGAGAGGCTTACATGAGCTGATGCTGAGTGAAATGAGCATGACCAGAAGATCAACAATTCTATATGATGATCAATTCTGATGGGCGTGGCCCACTTCAACAATGAGATGAACCAAATCAGTTCCAATAGAACAGTAACAAATTCAATCAGCTACACCCAGTAAAAGAACTCTGAGAGATGACTATGAACCATTACACAGAATTCCTAATCCCTCTATTTTTGTCCACCTGCATTTTTTATTTCCTTCACAGGCTAATTATATACCATTTCAAAGTCTGATTCTTTTTGTACAGCAAAATAACTGTATGTACATGTATACATATATTATACTTAACTTATACATATTTAACATGTATTGGTCAACCTGCCATCTGGGGGAAGGGGTGGGGAGAAGGAGGGGAAAATTGGAACAAAAGGTTTTGTAACTGTCAGTGCTGAAAAATTACCCATGCATATATCTTGTAAATAAAAAGGTATAAAATAAAGAAAAAAATTAGTTTTCTAGGCACCATATAGTTCGAATGAATATTTTTGGGTCTTTGCAATGTCCTCACAGTTTTCCAAAATACCTTCAATGATCTTTTTCAAAATATGCTGGATGACTGTGTTCTATCTCAATGATTACTTATCTGTTCCTAAAACCAAGTCTAGCTCTTCAAATGGTCAGTGGCTTGTGGTTTCAGTGGCAAATTGCTGGATTAGAGAAGTGCCTATTCTAGCAGAATGTATAATTTGTTAGTATTTACTAGATGTTTACAAAGTCTCTTGAGTTCTAAATTCTATGATTTCAGAATCCTAATAAGACACAATATCTGGGGCATGTAATAGGATAATTGTAGAGTTACATGGATCCTGCATAAGATGAAAGTTATTCTATCGTGTTAGGCATTGGTTGGCTAAAGAAGATTTTTGACCTCATAAGATACTTTTGATACTTCATTTCCAAATTTTTCATTTGAGAGTGCCTCTTGTTATTCTTCAATTCTATTCCCAAAGTTTTCCAGTGAGAAGCACAGTCAGTGCTTTTATGAAGCCATTCACCTTGACTTTGAATTATTCCATGAAATTCCCACCTATCTCAGCAAATTTGGAACAAGAAAAAGCAATAAATAATTTGGAAAATTCTAGATTTACAGAAACATCAGGACCAATTTTAATATTTATTTGATTGGAATGGTAATGGGCCCAAGGAAAGGATATAGGAAGTTGTATACAATACATAAACATAAGAGTTCATAGAGTGCTTTCAATCAGATCTATACTCAGCAATGACTCACCAACTGTATTTCATCCTCATTCCTTTCTGGTCTCTACTCCTGAGTCTCCAGCCTTTTTTCTTCTCCCTCTACCCTCAATGTCTCCTCCATCATCCTTTTTCAATTTCCCTTATAAAGTCTTTCTCCATTAGATTGCATGCTTCTTGAAGGAAGGAACTGGCTTTCTTTTTTGCTTCTATCAAAAATCCCAGTAATTAGCACAGTGCCTGACACATGGTAAGAACTTAATAAATGCTTGTATGACATGATTTTTTTGCCTGGATCTTTTATTGCCTATTGTATCGTATTGTATTGTAAATTCTGACTTGAAATGTCACAGCTCCCTTTTTATTCCTCAACATTAAAACTTGGAGCCTATTTCCTTTGCCTAACATGCTGAAAGCCCTGTCTCTCTCCTTCCTTCCCTCCTCCCTCCTCCCTCCTTCCTTCCCCCCATCTCTCTCTGTCTCTCTCTGTCTTTGTCTCTCTGTCTCTCTATCTGTCTCTGTGTGTGTCTCTGTCTCTCTCTGTGTCTCTCTCTCTCTCTCTCTCTCTCTCTCTCTCTCTCTCTCTCTCTCTCTCTCTCTCTCTCTCTCTCCTTCTTTTTCTCTCCCCCCAAGCTTCCGGGGGAAAGGATTCAATAGATGTGTTTTACATGGCATTATAGGTGTTCTACTAGTTGCTTTTTCTTTGGGAATGTTTCCTGGGAGAGGGTGGTATTTATACTCCTATAGAAAGGGTATAAATAGACACATCCAGCTTTCTTGTATGTGTTTTTCATCTGCTTCCAGGGGTCAAGAGGAGTTTGAATCCAAGCTCTTCTCCTTAGTATGTATGTGATCCTGGACAAGCCACTTAGAGGTCTCAGTTTCCTCATCTGCAAAAAGAAAAAAAAGTTATACTAGATAACCTCCAAGTTAAATCTAGTTCCAAGTTGATGATTATAAGTCTGCACCTAGTATTTAGAGTCTAATGACAAAAGACCAGAGTTAATTCATGTAGTTTCTACATAGGAATATTCTCTCTGGCTCATTTCCTCATCTTAAAAGGCAAGGCTGTGGAAAGGGTGGACCCAAGGATGGACTCAGTAGGAACATTGTTTATGTCAAACTTAAAGTTTCTCCAGATGTGACAGAGGCAGTAGGTAGAATAGGTGAGCAGAAGAATGTGATAAAAAGCATTCAGGATCCTAGCCAGTGTGGCACAGATGAACTTTACTGAAAGAGACACATACTGCTTAGGAATTATTTGGCTTTAAAATGAATTAAGGAACCAAGAAGCATATAGACTGTATGGCTAATAAAAATGAAGGAACTAAAAATGATAAATTAAAGTGGGAGGTCAAGTAATAGGATGACTGGACCACATGGGTGGTTTTTTTGAGTGCTGGATAGATATTTAATTCTCATAGGATACAGAGAAGACAGTAGATGAAGTGAAATACCTGCTGATATTCTATCCAGTGGTCATAGGGTAAAAGAGTTCACTCTTCTGGAATTCTTCAGCCTCTGATGAAGGAAGATGAGCATTCTAGATTGGCCAAAGTTGTCTAGAGACAAATGACTCAGAGCTTTGGATGGTCGAAAGTCCCAAAGCAGGGACATAGCTGGCCAAGAGATGGAGATGACAGTGCATCCAATGTCATTCTTTGTGACCTTTCTTTTCCTTAGGGCAGAGAAAATAAAATCTGGAAATTTATGTTCTGTGTAAAACTTGCAGTTCTAAGTTGGAGCAATTGCTATTGAAAGTAGCTGTTGTTGACCTAAAGAGATCACATATCTCTTTAATAAAGAGGAAATAAACAGACACACAGGTATTTCCTACATTTTTTGATGTCTGTTTTCCTGTACCTCTAATTTTCTCTCTCCTCATCTTTACCGCCTGGATTTCCTGACTTCCTTTAAGCTCCAGATAAAATTCCAGCTTCTGCAAAGAACCCTTTACCATGTCCTTAAAATGATAGGAAGCCTTCCCTCTGTTTAATATCTTCATTTTTTGTATATCTTATTTGTACATAATTTTTGCATGTAGTCTCCACCATTAGCTGGGAAGCTCCTTGAGAGTACAGACTGTTTCTCCTACCCCCTCGTTACCTTTTTAATACTTAGCACAGAATGTTGTAGATATTTAATAAAATGCTTCTTGACTTGATAGTGGAACTCAATGAATGCTAGATCTACCTTATAATTCTAATGAGCAAGGCCCTATGTTAAAGATGAAGACCCCCAGAATGAGGCAGAGATGTGATCACAGTGTCTCCTCTTAGGCATTGCAGCTAAATCATATGCATTCATAGAAGAAGGTTTTTTTGTTTTTTTGTTTCCCCCCTCCCCCTGGATCAATGGAAAGCAGTGTGGTGGGAGTTCGTAAACTCTTAGTTGATGCAGCATGACATAGAGCGCAGTCTTCAGACTTAAGATTCAGGAAGGTATGAATTTAAACATCTGTCTCTGATGTTTAAATCAGAGGCTGTGTGACAGTGATGGAACTGCTAGATCTCTCACTGACCCAGGCATATCTCTAAGACTATAAGTTCTAGAGTAGTTTTTGAATTGCATTGCTAGAGTGAGCTTCCTTACAAGGAATTCCCTATATTATTGAAATCACAGAACTGGACCAAAAAAAAAATTGGGAACCATCATCAGAGAGATCTCTGGTGCTGATTGTGTACATGATCACTTTTTTTTCCAATTTAGCTAAGAAAAGAGGGAAAGAAAGATGATAGAAGGAAGGGAGAGAAGAAGAAAAGAAAAAAGGGAGCAATGCGGGAAGGAAGTGATGGAGTAAAGAAAGGAGGGAGGAAAGAAGAAAAGAAGGAAGGAAGGAAGGAAGGAAGAAAGGAAGAAAAGGAGGAAGGGAGGGAGGGAGGGAAGAAAGAAGGGAGAAAAGAAAAAAAAGTTTTTATCATGTTTACAATGTGCTGAGCATTGTATTAAAGCACTTTACACATTTGATCTTTTTTGATCTTCACAACAAACCTGGGAAGTAGGTGCTGTTATTACCCTCATTTTATAGATGAAGAAATTGAGGCAAATAGAGATTAATTAACTTTCCCAGAGTCACACAGCAAACAAGCTTCTAAGACCAAATTCAAACTCAGGTCTTTCTGACCCCAGATCCATAATTATAATTATGGCTATAATTATAACTGTTATTTATGTAATCAGGCACTGTGCTAAACATTTTACAATTTTTATCTTATTTGGTCCTCACGGCTACTCTAAGAGGAAAGTGTCATTATTATCCCCATTTTACAAATAGAGTTTAAGTAATTTATCCAGTCATACAGCTAGTAAGTTTCTGAGGGTGAATTTGAAACTTAAGTTTTTCTGGCTCTAGGCCTGGTTCCCTCTCCATTTCTCTACTTAGCTGCCTGATAGTTACTAAAACTGGCATATTTTTTACTGGCATAATGCTTACGTAATGAACAAAGGATTTGCTCTCCCTTTGTACAGGTAGTTTTGTTTTCCATTGTGTATTCAACCCAAAGTAGCAGGGAATAGTGCAAAGAGCCTTGGATTTAGAGACAGAACAGGAATTCAAATATTATCTCTACTACTTATGATCTATATGATCTTGGGCAAGTTATTCAACCTTTGACAACCAGAGAAGACTTATATTAATTGATTCAAAAGGAACAGAGCAGAACCAGGAAAACATTCTACATAGTAACAGCAATATTTTAACTGTGAAAGACTTGATTACTCTTATCAATAGAATGATCCATGACACTTCCAAAGGACTCATGATGAAAAAATGCTATCTGCCTCTAAAGAAAGAATTACTAAACTCTGAATGCAAAATGTAACCTAATCATTTCACTTTATTTTTCTTGTCCTCTGTCTTTTTTTTGCAATATGCATTTTGCAATGTGGAAATATGTTTTATGTGATTTCATATGTATAATTTAAATCATATTGTTTCCTTCTCATTGTGGTAGGGGCTGGAGAGAGAGAGAAATTAGAATTTAAAAATTTTTAAATGGATGATAAAAGTCACTCAACCTTATTGTGCCTCATAGAAATGAAAATCTAAATGTAGAAGAGACTCAGAATTCCATTTTATTTACCTCATACTCATCTTATATATGAAGAAACAAGATCCATTAAATTTAAGTCATTTTCTTTAATTTACACAGGTGCTAAAAGCTTTATGTTAGAATTTGAATCTAGATCATTGACTCTAGAACCAGTGTTCTTCCTACTATGCCATGTGGCATCATTTTCTCCATGTATAAAATGAATTGTTGGTTGAGATGATCTCTAAGGTCCCAACTATTTCTAATAGCTATAAAATTAGTCATTTTCTTGAGTCATGATATTGGCCTAAACAAAACATGTCCTGTCTATTCCTGGAAGAAAAATATTCTTGGGCATAGCCCCTGAGATTGGAAATTTTCCTGAGTTTCTTAGATGGGAAGAAATGGCAGATGTTGGTGAGAATTGTCCTTTAATCAATAAAACAAGCACTTATTAATCACTTTATATCTGCTAGACACTGTAGATATAAGGATACAAAGAAAAAGCAAAAAAAAAAAAAGTCTCTGACTTCAAGAAACGTACATTCTACTGGGAGAAATGCTAGGAGATTACACATATGCAATCTATAGAACTGAGGGAGATAACATAAAAATTTGTTACCTGGCTACAGAGGATCAAGCTCAGTCTTTTACTCCAAGCTCTACTGGAAGACTGAGTCCCCATAAACAAAGACACTTATTTCATTCAGAGTTGTATAAGAACCATTGAAGGATTGAGGGATTTCCATTGATGCTGGCATGGGAGCCCATCCAATGTCTTCAATATTAATCACCAATAATTATTTTTCCATGAAATTTTGTCAGTTCTAGTTAGTGTTTTCCAGTATCATTTGTTCAGATATATGAGCTGATGTTATCATTAAGAAATAAATGCAATTACCTTTTACAAAGAGATATTTACTGAGAAGCTGTAGAAATGCAAGTACTTTTTCCTAAAAGGGGGTATACTTTCCCATTTACTACTTTGATCTCTGAGGACAGTGGACTGAAACTTAGAGCAACTGCTACAAACATTCCTCTCAAAAAATTTACTTTAGAATCTCATATTACTGAAGGATGAGTCACTCTCTTTGCCCTTCTGGGATATTCTGGTTCCTCATTGGCTCTGTTGTGGCAACTACCAAAGTCTCTGCCATGGACTTCTGGTGGTTCACAATATCACCGCCTGGTCTTTTATCTTAATTCTCTTTCACTCGAGAACAGGAAAAAACAAGGGACAGAAGCAAATTGATAGAGATTCCATGTGTTCCTGGCCACATGTTGGCCCAGGTGGGAAGAATATAAGCCACTGGTGCTATTTCTCTGCCCATCTGGAAGTGATTTTTGTTTCTGTCACCACCAGGAAAGAAAATCCCTAACTTTGCCTGCTTGTGCTTTTTGTATGTACATCCCATTTCAATTCATTTACCAAATTTTCTTCATCACTCAGTATGTAGACAAGAAACAGCCACAGAATACCTTAGCATGCTCCAAATTGAGTCAGCATTCATCCATTATCTGTCATCAAGCATCTCTAGTAACAGATTCCCAGGCATCCACGTGGGTTGGCAGAAGACAAAATATAATGGCCTTATCAATTAGGTGGTGCAGCAGATAAAGTGACTGGCTTAGAGTCAGGAAGACTTGAGTTCCAATTCAGTCTCATATTTGCTGGTTGTTTGACCCTGGTGAAGCTATTTCACCTCTCTTTGCCTCAGTTTCTTCAATTGTAAAATGAGAATAATTATGGCACCCACCTCCCAGAGTTATTATAGGGATCAAATGAGATAATTTTAAAATTATCTCACTGCTTAACAGTGGTTGCCACATAGTAAGTGCCATATATGTATATATGTTATTATTATTCTTATTATCCTCTTCTATTGGCTAGCAACCCATTATATCTGCAAAATAAAAATAGAATAGGATAGTTTTGGAGAGGAAGGTATCATCTAATGGCAAGAAAGTTATCTGAAAGTTGATTCTGAGAATTTTTCTCTACTCCCAAGAGATAACAAAGGAAGCATGGATAGGGTGAGAAAGTGAGTACTTTCATAGATGTATAGAAACTGTAGATTTCTGAGCTCAGCTTATCATTTTGAGGGGTTGTCATAGCAGCTCTGTTGGGCATGTATCCACTTCATTTAAACTCTCACTGATCTCATAAATACCTGGCCACATCAAAGTGAGATAAAAACAGACACAGCTGTCAGCACAATATAGTGAAGTGGCTCCATCTATCAATAAAGCTATGCAGGTCAATGCCAATTCAGAAAATTCCAAGGTTGGGATCTACCTTGAGAACTGGTCATCTTCGTCTATAATCCAGAGTACTATACCTCCAGGGGAGTAGGTAAGGTAAAGGATGGAGGGGAGAGAAGAGGCTGGCAAGACCTTGTCACTGAACTTACAGTTGCATATGTTATGATTCAGGTTATAGTCTCTGGCTCAGATATGATTATTGTGCCCTGTGTCCCTCACAGAATCTAAGCTTTCCTCTCCCAGAGACTGTAAAGTGAGAAAATCTTAAAGCCATGGGTGAAACTAGTCTTATGTCAGCCAAATTGGTCTTCTTGCTGCTCCCAACAGCTCATTCCCCAATGCCATGCTTTTTACCCAGGCTATTCTCAATGTTTGCCACCTACTCCTCTCACATCTGCCCCTTAGACTCACTAGCCTGATTCAAGGCTAAGCTCAATTGTCACCTCCTACAGGAAGATTTTCCTAAAAGTTAATGCTTTCTCCTTCCTCAATTATCATTTTTATTCTTATCTATTCACATGCAGCAACCCATCCTTTAGGAGAATATAAGCTCCTTTGGGAAAGACTTTTTTTTAAATTTTGTTTTTGTATCCACATCACCTAATATATAGCCTTTCTCATATCAGGCGCTTAATAAATGCTTATTGGGCTGGGATTGAGATGAGATTATTCTCTTAGGAAAGTCTCTTAGGTAGGATCTTAGATCACAGTGCCCTTTACCTGGGAAGGAACAGACTCATTCAGAGACATTATTTTAGAAAAAGATGTCAGGACCAAAGAGATTTTTTCAAAAGAATTAGATGTGCCAGGCATTCAGTTTTTATTTGTTGTTCTCTTTCCTCCCCCATCCTTCCGGTATTTAGGAACAAACTCTCCATGTAATTTGGAATGGAGATGTTTAGCCTCTCTGAGTGATGTTGTAATAAAAACATCAAATAGAATCAATAAAAAAATCAAAGACATCAATTGCCTTTGATTATGTCTGTGCAGAGCAGTTGTCTGTAAACTCTGTTTTCCCTGTCTGAGGAATATTTCTTTCTTTCTTTTTTTTTTACTCATACTTGTTTGTTGAAACCAGTAGTAGAAGTAGAAGGGGACAAATGCCCTGTTTGTTGTTGATTGGCAAAATACAACTCAAGCTAAGAAGTGAAAACAAAGAAGCATCATAATATCCCAGTAATAACCACAGACATGGCTTAGGGGAAAGAGCTTTGAGGACAAGGATTCAATTCTTAGCTTTGTGACTTCCTCTGTGTATGACACTAGGCAAGTCATTTAGCTTTCTGAATTTCAGTTTCCTCCTCTGTGAAATGAGGGGAGCAGACTAAATGACCTCTAAGTCCTTCCTAGCCTTAGTCTGTTATCTCTATCAACATTTATTAAGCAGATTGCTATCCTGATTGCTGGAGGAGATTCAAATTTATACCTCATAGTCCCTATTTTTATAGATATTACACATTATTAGAAAAATGCGGTACAAACATCATTTGTTCCAGAGGAGCAAAACAAAGTTTTTTGTGAAGACAGAAAGAAAAGAGTTATTAATAAACAGGGTAGGAGAAGAAAAGATGGGGTTGTTGGTGGTCAGTGCAAGCTTCTAAGATGAGCTAAAGTTTATATTGGCCCTTATCAGATACAATATTAAAGCAGGATTGAAATCTATGACTTTGAGGCATAATTAACAAGGAAATGGGATGTATCATATATTTTGTTATTCTCTAAAGGGAATTTTGATGAAATGGCCTTTCTTTTAACATTAATGAAATGTGTTATTATTCAGTTTCCTCAAATGTAAAAGGAAGGACAATAATAGCACCTATCTTGAAGGGTTCTTGAGAATAGATGATATTTATAAAAGCACTTAGCACTGTGCCAGGTATTTAGCAGGTACTATACATAAATGCTTATTTCCTTCCCTTTCCCCTTTTTTTCCCCCTTCCCCTTCCCTGTTGTTCTACTGTATTTAGGGTATTCATGATATTCTAACACTGTGTAACAATAGAGTCCCAGATTTCAAGCTTGAAGAAATTGTCTAGTTTGAACCTCTCATGTTACATATAAGAAACTAAAGCCCAGGAATGGGAAGTGACTGGCTCAAGATCATGTAATAAATGATTAAACTGGGATTTGTCAACGTGAAAGACTGATGAAACAGTTAAAAGTAGAATATTTAACCAAGGCATGAAATTGAAATCCAAGGCCATCACACAGCACCAGGTTGCAAGAATCCTAAGAGAGGCAGAGTGGGCCAAGGTTAAATATATTTCAACAGTAAGGGAATCTCATGGGAGTCACAGCCTAGAGAAGCTGTTAGTTGTAAAAGAACAAGAATCATGTTTTCTCTGCAAGGGTGTGCTGGAGACAGCCCCAACAGGTTCTCAGGACTTGATTATTAAATTTCTAGTGTGGATATTTACACCTCAAAAATAAATGTCGAGAAATCACAGTTTGAATTATTGTTTTGTTGATGGTTTAAACTTAAGAAAATGATGAAAAGTGTTACTAATGCAGATTAAACTGAAAAGGATGTTCTTTGTAAAAATTTTTTTGAGAGCAGGTTATTAAATGTTTGCCATTATATGACATTATATGCCCATTCTCTCATTCAATGCTTCATCTTACCTTGTTTTATTTTACTTCTACTCGTAATTACTAAGTAAAGCTCTTTTCTTTGTTGAATAAGAAGAATGAATTTGTTCATGCACATTTGATATTATGTTGACTTAGCTTATAAGATTATAGGGTTTAGAACAGAAGGGATACTGGAGATGATCAAGCTCTAATTTTATAGATGAGAAAACCAAGGCCAAAACTGAGATGGTGACCTTAGATTGCAATTTCCTTGCCTTGGTAAAAAAAAAATACTCTACTTTTTAATGTTTTATCAGCCTTCTTTCTTTCAGGTTGACAAATTCCAGTTTGCTAATTTATTACACAATCTTGGGCCACTCACTACCCAAAGGTTAAGAAGTCCCAAGGTCACAAGGGAAAGCTGTTATCATGGAGATCAGTGGAAGTTATGGTGATAGAGACTCTCCAGCTAAAGGAGATTAAATAGGAGCTGGGGACAGGAACACCCAACTAGTGATAAAAAGCAGGCACAGATTCAGACAAAGTGGCTGCCACAAACTGAGGCAATTAATTTTTTTATTTTTATTTTTTTTTTCCCCTTACCTTGACACTCTGTTAGTGCCTGAACTATCACAGTCTGAATTCTGGACCTTGCCTCTTATTTTCCCTCTTTTGAACTGTGGTGATTACTTATTTTGACCTTGTTTCCTTTTCAGACAGTCTGCTCACCTCTAGCTCTTTCAGTTTCACAAGTTGTCTGCCCATTTCTTGGTCTTGCTCTGGCCTCCAACTCATTAAAACATATTAGCTGTCCCTCTGGCAGAATTCAATTAACACCATAGACCACCTAGGAGTGGAGCTGCATGGTAGGATCTCAGAGGCAGAACCACTGGGGCAAATTCTGGTGAGGAGCTGTTGGTGGAGCAACAAAAAAGATAGTTAGGCAACAGGTGTAGTCACACTGGGAGAAAAGTCACCCTCCTTCTCTAGAGAGTCTCATCCCTTAACCTTACAGTGCCCAAACTTTGAGAGAGGAACTATGGGAACCAGTACAATTGTATTGTGCACTAGAAAATTTTGTTCAAGGCAAGGCATAGACATCACCAATTGAAAGGAAAGTACATGTTTCTGAAGAGAAAGCCATCCCTGTTGCCAGGGAAGAAACACCCACCTCTGGATGTTGGCACCCTAGTCAAAGTTGAGTTTTTTCATCTGCTGGTTACAGTATTATCGTTCCCAGCCCTTTTCCATGAGTAGGGCTGTGGGAAGTAATAAAATGCTTAAGTGAAAAGAATTAGGGAAAATCTGAGTAAAAAAAGGGAAAGACAGAGAGAGACAGAGAGATACACACAGAGATAGATACAAAGAGACAGAGAGACACACAGAGAGACATATACACAGAGACGCAGAGAGACAAAGAGACAGAGGCAGAGATATGAAAGTTTCTAGTATGAAAGTCAAGGGGATTACCTGCCGGTGTTATTCCTTGCATGCTTGCTGGACTTTTCCCTCCCACCCACCTTTCCATGATTATGTGAGATTGATGTACTCAGAGATCACAGAATGATCAGCTGTCAGAACTGGGTGGGATTTGGGGGAATCATCTAGTCCAATTCATCAAGGGAGACAAGGCCGGTGAAAGCATTTTGGGAAGTATAATACACTGTACAAATGTAAGGGATTGTTATTACTGACATCTGCTGTTTTTAATTATCTGTTCCCACAGCTCCCCATCTTGTGGATGTGAATAATCAAAGAGTAGACTGCCCGGCAGAACTTGCTTGACAGAACAGACCAGAGTTCTTGAAGTGCTGGGTGTGAATTGAATTCTGTTTTCCCTGCCAATCATTTGGGCAAAGTTTTATCTTCATTTCTGATTGATCTTTAGTTGACAAGAATCACCTCCAAATTCACTTTATTCCCCCATCTTTTCTGTAAACAGACACAGTAGTGTCACAAGAGTCTGGGCAGCAAAATATACAATCTCGGCCTCAACTTGTAACATTGAGCAAATCACTTTTTTTTCTCTGGATCTCAGTTTCCCTTTCTGTAAAATGAGAGGATTGATGATCATTAAGACCCAGTTCTAATACTCAATATTGTGATTTTTAAAAACTACATAAGGACATGTATAAGGCTTCTGCTTAATCTTTAGAACCTTGAGGTGAGTTTCCTAATAATTCCAAAAAAATCTCTCTCCATATCATCAGGTCCTTTCTACTCATTTATAAATTCAACTTTAACTCTGGTGAAAAGAAAATACTCAAATCCTTTCCCTCTAGTCTTCTCACCAATCTCTCTTTTTATTGTTCCTCTGTATTGAAAGGGACAGTAGAAATCTGCATATTAATTTGAAAAGATCAGTCATTAGCTATAACCTGTCATGTATTATCCAATGCATCTGGACCTGGATTAGGTACAATATTGCCACTGAAAAAAGGGAAAGAGTGGAGAGGGAGAGAAGCTAAATAATTTAAACTCATTATTCTGCTAATCTTCCTGCTTGGCCCAACTCCCCAGAGGTGTGTTAGGAGGTAATTGAAAACAGTGAGATTCACAGAGAAGACATTCAAGAAGAATCTTGCAGTCCTGGAGAACAAATCCTTGATCACTTCTATTGTTTAATTGAGAAAGATTAGGAAGAGGCTGGGGGAGGGAGGAAGAGACAGAGACATAGGGAGACACACAGAGACAGAGACACACAGAGAGATAGAAAGACAGAGATGGACAGAGACAGAAAGAGAGAAACAGACAAAGAAAGACTGACAGAGAGATGTGGTTAAAGACAAGGAAATAGAGGCAGAGAGAAGCAGAAATAGTGATGAAGAGAGGCAAAGAGAGAATGGCAAGAGGTACAGATAAATACAAGGACAGAGAGAGAGAGAGAGAGAGAGAGAGAGAGAGAGAGAGAGAGAGAGAGAGACAGAGACAGAGAGAGACACAAAGACAAGGAGACACAGAGAGACAGACAAATAGAAGGATAAAACATTTTTAAAAAATTTTCATCTCATCACCAAATAACTACAAACCACCAATAATAATGTAGATTTATACAATAATATATATATATTTTGTAATGTAATATATTTTACATACATACATGTAATTTGATCTGACCCATAACCACTGTTTGCATTATTAGTCCCTTTTTAGTTAGACATCAACAGAGTCACAGAAAGCTTAAGTCACTTCTTCAAGGTCACACAGCTAAGGAGTATAAAGGCAAGACTTTACTAACTCCATATCTGGTACTCTTTCCTCCATATCACATTGACTTTCACTATTATATAAGTAATTAAAGATAAAGCAAAGGACAATATGAGGTCCAAGGGAAAAAGAGCCTTGATGACTGATGAAATCAGGGAAGATTTTGGAGAAGAAGACAACACTTGAAATGGGCTTCAGAGGATGGGCAAGTCTTCAGTCAACAAAGAGATGATATTCCACACATAGGGAAAAGCATGATAAAGAGGCAGAAAAGTATTAGGCTAAAAGTCCCTCCTCTGGCAGAACTTGGAGGTGTCTGTCTTTGTTAATAGCTGACTATATTTTCTTAAGTGTTGATCATCTATATTGTAGCTCTCTCATTTGGCCAACACCCACCAGGACTTGTTAAAAATGTTTTATCCTTTTCCTATTGTGTAGTTAACAGGCAAATACTTAAGAAGTTTATACTATATGTTAAATACTATGCTAGGGTTTGTGGCTATAAAAACCTTGCCCTCAAGAAACTTACATTTTATTATGGTGACAATATGTATAGAAGTTGGGTTTAATCTATACTTTGTTTCCTCCTCAGAGACTAACACAGTGCTTTGCACACAGCAGATAATAGAAAAGTATTTCTAGACTCTTTCCCAATCTGGCTGCTAAATCAGAGAATGGGAGGGAACTCATAATTTTTCAATTAAAATGTACATGCATATATTAAGCTAAGCACTAAGGGAGATACAATGGTAGATTCAACACAGACTTTGTTTCCAGTTCTCAGTCATTACAGGAAGAAGTCTGGACCTGCTTGTTGTATCTCAAGAACACTTAGTTAATAGTAGTTTGCACTAAGACAGTTCTAGGTGGAAAGCAGAATCCAGAGGCCAGAGTTCTAATGGAAGTCCAGCTAACAAATCCACTTTGAGCTTCAGCTTTTGGGCTTGTACTGTTTAAGTAATGATGTCAGAT
The DNA here is from genome assembly GCF_016432865.1 of Antechinus flavipes. NCBI lineage: Eukaryota > Metazoa > Chordata > Mammalia > Dasyuromorphia > Dasyuridae > Antechinus > Antechinus flavipes. The sequence goes on from NC_067401.1 coordinate 201,029,251, forward strand.
TTTTGCTATTCAGGGAATGAGGAACCTGATGCAAAAGAAGGTTACAAATTCAAGAGATAACAAAGAGTTGGGTTACCAAGGACTGAAAGTAGGGAAGACAGACATTTCTTTCCACTGAAATCTCTTTTTATAACTACCCCATCCCTCCTGCTCCTCTCTGAGCTCAGAACACCTGGCACCATCCCCTTGGGACACCTTCTCCTACACCAAATGGAATGGCCTTGTTATTATCACTGCTTATTGCCGTCATGGGAATTACCTGCCACTTAATTAATTTCTTAGCAAAGAAAGTCAAGCATGTCTCCCACTACTACAAATTAGAAGCCTGGAGGCAAGGGTTTTCCCTCCGTTCCTTAGTCTGTTTAGGCTCAAGCCATTCCGTTCCCTTTGTCCCTTTACGAGATTGAGGAGAAAGGGCTTATAAAGGGGCATCTGGGGACCCCCTGGCTCCAGGGATTTTTCTCTAGGGAGTCACTCTCCCCATAGGGGAAATGGGAAGTAAGAGCAGCAGAGACATTTCCTCTCAGCTGTTAAACAATGTAATTAATTGGGAAACATTTCATTAATTGTTTCCACCAGACTGAGCTGCACAAATGTAAAAAAAAAAAAAAAAAATCCCTGACTTTGTTACGAAAAGACAAAAGAAAATTAAGCCCAATAAATCTTTAATTTACATCTTGTCATGGTACCATCAGGGGCTTGTTACTGAACTTGGAAAATGATGGGCACAGACCAACACATGGCTGTCTGCAGGAAGAGCCTGCCCTGGGGCAAAGCTGTGATGGAGGTAAATTTTCTCTCTCCTCCTATTTTATTCTCTCATCCTTTCTCTTATCCCAGGGGTTCTTAACCTTTTTTTTTTTTTTTTTCATGGATTACTGTGGCAGTCTGATGAAGCTAATGGACCTTCCCCAAACTAATGTGTTTCAATAATGAAAGGAAATTCTAAATTATAATTAAGGGTTAGTGAAAAATAAAAATGTATTTTTCCATTCAAATTCATGGAATCCCTGAAATCTATCCAAAGACTAAGAACCCCTATTTTATATCACACCCCCTTGACTTTACTTCCTTACTTTCTGCATCCCTAGAAGCCTATGGGGCTCCATCTAATTGAAAATAGAACTCAGTTCCCCACATATCTAAAATGATTGATCTTGAAGTGAAAGTGACCTTGGAGGTCATATAATCTAATCTAATTTTTCAGATGAAAAAACTATGACTCATATAAATAGATAAATAAGTCCAATGTTCCAAGTGCATAAGAGACTGCAGATATAAATATAAATTCGAGGGATTCAATTACAAACAATAAAGGTAGGTTTGAGTTTTAATGAGGGAAGATTATACATATAGAGAAGTTGGAAAGAAGGGTATCATGGGGTAGGAATGTCCAGAAACTATCATAAAGGTAAGGTTTAGAGCAAGACAAAGTGAAAATTTCTCCATTTGAGTGTGATATTCCAAAAGTTAAGGGGGAGAAGAGGTGGTGAGAATGGGCTTGGGTTGAGCCAACAAGGTGTAGAGATATCTGAGAAGAGAGGTTAAAATGAGTGATAAATTTTGAATTTTATTCCAGATGACCCTGGAATCAGGAAAATCTGTGTTTAAATCTGGCCTCAGATACTTTCTAGTTGTGTGACCCTGGATAAACCTCAGTTTCTTCATCTATGATTGGGGATATTATAAAGGCTGTTGTGAAGATATATGAAATGATATTTGTAAAGTCTTGTGAAAATTTTGGAATGCTATTGTTGTATTCATTATCATCATTTGTCTCTATAATGGGCTCTGAGTTTTAAATTGAGATTAGAATGGGAGTACAGAAATGATTAGAGGTAGTGTGGGTAGTACTCTATTAGGTCTTTTTTCAAGGCAGATATCTATTAATCAGTATTCATGTCGTATGTCAGTCTCTGATATAGGAGAAGCTGAAGCTGGGGTGACTATTTTGAGCTCTGCTTTCCTGAGCTGCAGTAGGCTAAACTATTCAGATACTCACCACCAACATGGTGAATTCTTAGAAAGATGGAGAGGTAGAGAGAAAGGGGAAGGAAGGGAGGAGCTACCAGGTTGCCTAAGGAGAAGCAAAAAGCTCAGGTTAGAAATGAAGCAGATCAAAATTTTTGCTCCAATAAGTATTGGGATTGGACTCATAAGTGGCCAATGTATTTCTTTTCTTGAGTGATGTTTAAAAAAGTTTAAGAGCATAGTTTCTGGGTAATTTAATCATTTTATTAATAAGGACAGTAGGTTATTAATAAAAGAATAATCACTTGGCTGTCTCTCAGACCAAAGACAATCATGGCAGTTTTATATACCCTTCAAAGCAAAGAGGGGCTGCAAGTGACAGCATGTCACCCTTGGGCAGAGAAATTATCTTTACTCAGACCATTAGCAAAAGGATCTATTTCCATCCAAACTTGAGGGCACAATGGGTTTCCCTAACCTAGATTAAATTCTTTGCATGGTTAGGTGGGATCTGACCAAGATGAGAAGAAAATCTATGTAATTTCTTTCTTGGTAATGACCTTCAGGAAACTAAAATCAGAACTTTAAAAAAAAAAGAGAGGAGGGATCTGAATCTCCCCAAAATAGTAATTATTAATAATCATTTCTCTTAGTTGTTGTACAACTGTTTCAGTCATTGTCTTTCTTCAAGACTCTATTTGGTGTTTTCTTGGCAAAGATACTAGAATTGTTTTCTGTTTTCTTCTTCAGTTCATTTTACGGATGAAGAAACTGAGGCAAACAGGGCTGACTGACTTGCCCAGGGTGGCAAAACTAGTAAATGTCTGAGGCCAAATTTGAGCCTCCTAATTCCAGCCCTGATGCTATGTACTATGGTGCCACTTAGCTGGCCTACACTGCACTTCTAGACTGGATGAGATAGGGAGAACCAGTTTCATTTAATGAATCATTAAAGCAGACAGACACATACTCTAAGAAACATATATTTTCATTTAAGCTAGGACTTAAATATTAAGTTAGGTAAAATAACCATATCCCTTGAGACACTTTGTGATGAATAGTGACCAACTTTAGAATCAGAAACACCGGAATTCAAATCCTTCCTCTACCACTTTCTGTGTTACCCTGAACAAGTTGCTTAATTTCTCTGTACCTCATTTTCTCCAAGTTTAAAAGAAGGATGATAGTGGTGATAAGTAGAATAGATGAACTCTACATTTCCTTCTACCTCAGGCTCTAGAATCCTAAGAACTTTTAGGGTCCCAGACAACTAACTGCCTAAGATTATAAATTGGAGGTGATTAAAAGGATAATTATTGGTTAATTCCAAAAACCCAAAAGAAAGAAAAACCCCAGTTGTAAGACTTTAGGTATATACTACATGACATGTGGGGTCACTACAGTAATGACAACTGTCCAAATCATCTCCTGTGCTGCCTTCCTTAAGCCTGAAAAAAGGCATTGTGATCCTATATTAATTACCCAGCAAAGAGAATAATTGAAGATATCTTTTTCTTTGAATTCAGTTAACTTCTCCATTTCTTCTCTGGCCATAGGTAGCCTCCCAAAGCATTGCACTGTCCTTTCAGACACCAGAAGGTTCTTGCCCTGCAAATGCTCCTAGAACGTTCTTCAGTAATCTTTGGCTATGTTGAGCAAAATAAAGCTTTGTTGGTTCTGGCATTTGGAATGTAACTGGGGGATGAGATAGATATTACTCAAAATATCAGAAGTAAGAAATATATGACTCTAGGACTCCCACTTACCATCTGGAATCTTTTTCAGTGAATTACCTGACTCCCAGGCCTTATCTCTCACACACATTCACAGAATATAGCTATTCAACATGTTGTGGACCACATAGCTTATTGAATGAAATGTAAAAGAATGTTCTTGCATGAGTCACTCATATAGGTAGCCATTTGGTGCAATGGATAGAATGCTGAACCTGAATTCAGATTAGACCCCAGATACTTACTAGCTATGTGACCTTAGGCAAATCATTCAACCACTGTCTGCTTCAGTTTCACTGACTGTAAAATGGATTTAATAATAGTACTACCTTACAGAGTTGTCCTAAACATCAAATTAAGTCTTTGTAAATGTATTTGCAAAGCACTTATACAGAGCCTGGCACAAAAACAGGTAATTAAAAAAGGCTTGCTCCCTTTCCCTCAAACTTCTCCTAAAACATTTTTTCTTTTTGTGTCCCAGTTTTTGGCAGTGATAAGGAAATTCTGGAACCCTCTCCTTCCCCACACATACACAGTTACAGATTGTGGAAAGGTAATAAGTGGAAGGGTATGTGTGAGACCCAGATTCTGGGTCTCAAGCTGAACTCAAGGAGGGAGGATGAGAGAATTTATAAGCATTTAAGCTCAAAGGCACTTTTGTCCATTCCATTCTTATTCCTCTTTTTGGATATGATTCATTTATTCTATGATAATCTTTGCAATTCTGGTTAACAATTTTAAGCCAAAGTAGCAGCAACCCTTGGTGTCTGAGTTACCAGTACCGACTGAATTATCTCATGGGAGCTCCACCATATTAATCCAAATGCAGTGACACCTTGGCATTCAAAACCCTTTATATTCTGGCCCTCTCCTACGTTTTTAATCTTCTTATACCATACTCTATTCCATACACTCTTTGTTCTAGCAACATAGGCTTTTTTGCCTTTGCTCAAATAAAGCACAATATCTCTCAGCTTCAGGAAATTTCACTGGTTCTCTCCCATTCATTAAATGTTCTCATGTCCTTCCAATGACTTCCTTGAAGTCCTTGTTAAAAATCCTACCTTCTACAAGAAGCCTTTCCTAATTTTCCTTATTGCTATAGTGTCTTTCCTCTGTTAATTATCTCCAATTTATCCTGTGTATAGTTTGTTTGTACACAATGCTGTTTTCCCCATTAAATTGAGCTCTTTAAGAGCAAGAACTATGCTTAGCACTATGTCTAGCAGATAGTAGATACTTCATAAATATTGACTGATTACCTTCGAGACAACCAGGATATTTCAATCTCAAGAAAATGGTAGTGTTGAAGTTGGGAAGGGGACCCCAAAAGGTTGGGGTCACAGACTGGTGTTGTGAGGTGTCTCAAAAGAATTTGAAGGCTGGCTTGAACCCATTTCCTAATCAAGAAGCAAAGTTTATTGCAATTATAACACCATTACAAGCAGATTAAATTCCAAAAGAATTTAACAAGGGATCCAAGAGAAGGGAATAGATTTATATAGAGTTGAATTAGAATTTCATGTTACTTATTTGCTAATTTTATAGCTTACAAGTAGGTTTGAGGAACAGTCTCAGGAATTTGGCTATCACTGACCAGAAAATCTAGGATATCCTAAGGCCAGAAGATTTTGAAATCATTGACAGACAGATTGTTAGAAAAAGAGCACACTTAGGTCAAAGGGCTTCAATATTACTAATATATTTTTTCCCAAAATCCAAGGGAAGAAATATTATTACATTCCTAGGTCAGAAGACTTTTACAATCATTCACAGACAAGTTGTTAGAATAAAAGTATTCCTAAATCAGATTACATCAGTAGGAAACAGATCCCCAACACTAATCATTTGTCTCCAAACAGCATCTCCTCGGTCCTATTATATGGTTTCTTGTCTATTGCATATATACTCAGGTGTTCTTTGTATTTCCTGGTTGAAGATGTGTAGCATGAAAACTGTACAATCTTTGTTTCTAATCTATCAACCAACAAGTATTTGGGGCTTTTTTTAATTTTTAAAAATTTATTTATTTTTATACACATTGCTTTATGAATCATGTTGAATGAGAAAGATAAGAGCAAAAGGGAAAAACTATAGGAGTAGGAAAAAAAAAAACAGAAAAAAGAAGTGAACATAACATGTGTTGATTTACTTTCAATCTCTATAGTTCTTTTTCTGGATGCAGATGGCATTTTCCTTCTTTATGATTTTCATGAGATAAAGACCCAGTAATGGCACAGCTAAGTCAAAAGGTATGCATAGTTTGATAGCCTTCTAGATATAGTTCTAGACATTGTTCTCCAGAATGGTTGGATCAGTTCACAACTCCACAAATAATACTTGTGTCCCAATTTTCCCACATCCCCTCCAACATTTATCTGTGAAGACCGAGTTAGTACCCTGGATGCCTTAGAATCAGTCGTAGTCAGGATAAGCAAAAGTCCTTGGTCTTTATTCTTGGTCTTTAAGGGGGAGAAGTGAAGGGAATGGACACAAGCTCTCCACGACCTCCCTTCTCCTCGTCTACTGCCAAAGTGACTCTGGCTCATCTTACTCCACCCCCTAATCCCTCCTACAATTTTCTGTATACACCAACAGATCGAGCCAGCACAGAATAGTGGGAAGGGCCATTTTCCAAGCATATGCTAATATAGTATTGTCCAATAGTGCTCAGTTGTCTGATTCCAGTACATCAACTCAGAGTTTCAGCTCTTTACATTTATCATTTTTTTTATCATCTTAGCCAATCTGAGAGGTGTAAAGTGGTGCCTTAGAGTTGTTTTAATTTGCATTTCTCTAATCAATAGTGATTTACAACATTTTTTCATATGACTATAGATGGCTTTAATTTCATCTTCTGAAAATTGTCTTCAACAAGCATTTATTGAGAGCTTATTATGATGAAAACTGTTCCTGCCCTCAAGAAGCTTCACTTTATTGTGGGAATCAAGCTTTAAGTAAATAGGTATACTGTATCTAAGAAACATACAGAATGGATAGAAGGTAGCTTTAAAGAGGAACAAGCCATTAACAGCTAGGGAAACTGGAACCTGATGTTAAAATTTTTTGGAAAAAGGTAACAGTGAATGGAATAAATAGGAATGGAATGGTTCCATAAAACTGTGGCCTAAAGTTACCCATTTGTTATTGGACCATTTGTATTTTTGGTCAGAATGGTCAGCACCTAGAGCTGTAGGTCATTGATTGAAGTACCTTATAAAAAACGACTGATCTGACCTCTCCCTTGTGTGAATCCAGAGTACCTTATTTCCATTTTCTAAGGTACTTAATCACATTCTTTTTTGTATTAGTTTTATTTATATACATGTTTCATCTCAACAGCTAGACTGTGAGATCCATTAAATCACTAAGGTTCCTACTCCTACCACCTTCAAAATCCTATCACCTTCTGAATTTAGATTATACTCTGGACCTAAGTACATATTAGGACCTAAGTACTGTGTGGAAGTCTAAATGCTTGTTGATTAAATGAATAGCTTTTCATACAGTTATGGCTGGAATTATTTTTAAACAATTGGACTTGTAGTTGACAGCTATGGATATATGTTCACAAACATACAAAGGTATGGATAAACCTAATAATAGGTCCCATTTTTATAGCATTTTCCACAATGCTTTCTTCCCAATAGCTCTTAAGAGTATAGGTAGTATAAATGTCATATTCTTTATTTTACAGATAAGACAACTGAGATACAGAGTGATTTAAATGACTTGCCTAGGGTCACACAGCTAGAGTCAGACAAGGAATTTGAGCCTCTTTACTGACTTTAGATCAAAATCTTAAACTCATCTTCATCTCAAAGCCACCTCTCACAAATTATACATCCTAGGATTTTAGAATTGGAAGAATCAGTCAATCAATTTAGAATAATCAATTGATAAGCAACATGCATTTATTAAGCCCTAAGTTCTGTGCTTTAAAATGATTTAGTCCAACTGATGTATTTGAAAACCAAAGCAACCAAAACCAAGAAAGGGGAAATTACTTGTTAGTGGTTACAGATTTGAATGGTGGCTATCTCTGGGGTTAAAAGGAGAGAAGTGCACAGAACCAGGAAAACATTGTTCACAGTAACAAGATTATGTAATGATTAACCTAGTTCCTCTCAGATCTATAATGATCTAAAACAATTCCAAAAGATTCATGATGGAAAATGCTATTTATATTCAGAGAAAGAATTATAAAGTTTGAAGGAAGATAGAAGCATACTCTTTTCACTTTATTTTATTTTATTTCTTGTGGCTTTTCTCTTTTGTTCTGTTTCTTCTTTTACAATATAACTAATGTAGAAATATGACATGATTGTCCATGTATAACCTATGTCAGATTGCTTGCCATTTTGTGGGTGGGGGAAGAGAGGAAGAGAAAAATGAAACTCAAGAAGCTTATAAAAATGAATATTGAAAACTATCTTTACATTTAATAAACAAAATAAAATTGTGTGTGTGTGTGTGTGTGTGTGTGTGTGTTTGTGTGTGTGTTTGTGTTTAATCTCTGTAGCTAGACTGTGAGGTCCATGAAATCAGACACTAGGTGACTTCTAAGGTCCCTGGCCTTACCACCTTCAAAATCCTATCACCTTATGATTGTATTTATCACTTCATTACTCTCTGGATCCACTATATTAGGGCCTAAGTGCTGTGTGAAAATATAAATATAAAATATATAAAATATATTATTCCTTCTATTTCTTTTTTCTTTTCCTATTGCTAAAGCTAATTTTTCTAGGACTGTGTGGTAATAATGAATACTCTTTTTTCACCTTTAATCTTACTGACAAGGCATTTAGTTTATCTCCATTGCAGATAATGCTTGCTGATGATTTTAAATAGACACTACTTATAGTTTTAAGGAAAGCCCCATGTATTCCTATAATCTCTTGTGTTTTAAATAGGAATGGATACTGTATTTCATTTATTATATATTCTTAAGCCTATATTCTTGAATGTTGATATTTGGGACTATAGTAAGTAATTGTAGCTAATATTTAAAGATTTCTTATTAGTGGATAAATAAAAACTATTTTTCCACTGCCTGTAAGAGAAAAATATAGGCTTTGGAACATGGCAACCTTTCGGAAAATACCTACCTGAACTTTGAGTATAGTGGTTTCTAATTTTTCTCAGGAAGAAGGGAGTGGTGTGGACACCTGGGAAGAGGGAGAAGGATCGATTGCCTGAGAGAGACCCAAACTCTCAGCTAGTGACAAAGAAGGCAGCAAGCCTATTGGACAGCCCCAGTTCTCATACACCCACACACCTTACAGGGAAATCATTTACTCTATTCACCATCAGAGAAAACCAGCCTCTCCTATCAAATGCCTCATCACCCAGGAAAATGGCAGGAGGTCTCCTGGGACAACTACTTCTCTCTTGATCCCTGCTGCTTCTATTGACTTTTCCCTGTGTCTTTCTGTCTCTTTTAAAAGCTCTATTTCTCTGTTGCTTTTTTCTTTCCCAGCTATTCTCTGTAAGTCTCAGTTCCTAGTTCTTTCTTTTGGTTGAACCCTCACTTTGTCTTAAATACATTAGCCACATTTTCCATGTTTTCCATAGGTCAAGTATCTGTGACCATGGCTCCCATAAATCTATGACATCTGTAACAGATTGAGTTTTACTCTGTATGTCTGAGCATGAGAACAAGTGCCACATTTTTCTAGCCCTTAGGGAACCATTCTAGTCTTCTACAAAATGAGAAATAATAAATTATAGGGGAATCCAGGTTTTTTCTTGGTTTCAAATTCTGGTTCTAACTATTTTTATTTGTGTGACTTTAGTTAAGTCACAATCTTCTATAGGGCTTAGTTGCTTGGTCTATAAAATGAGGGCAGTTAGACTAAAGGCCCCTTTAGCTCTAAATCTTTGAAGGTAGATTAATATTAAAAAAAAAAAAAACCTGCTGCATTCACAGGAGTTGGCAGTTAGTAGGCACTTTAAAAATGTTTGTAGATTAATTAAAACACTAGAATATCACAGCTGGAAAGAGTGATAAGAGACCATCTATTTGAACCTTATTATTTCCAGGAAGGGGAAAAAACCTTTCCCACCAAAATTAGCCCAATTCTATCATTTTGGGGAATGGAAGAAGTCCTTCTCAGAAAGGTTAGTAGAGTATAATCTTGATACAAACTCCTCTTGTCTTTCAAAGCTCCATTTCTGAAGTACAAAATAGAATGGGAGATTTGAAGTAGAACAAGAAAAAATTATGTTTTGAGACCCTCAGATAAATTTAAATGGTGTTGAAAAACATTCAGGGGATCCTTATGGGATCACTTCACTTCCCACTTAGCTCAGTTCCTTACTTTCTGGATTTCAAAACCATACCTCAGTTGCTATTTCATACTGAAAGTATTCTCACTAGTACCTTCTTGCCCTAAAACATTAACCATCCCTGTGCCCTTCTTATTCTGGAATTTGCCATGGTGGACCCATTACCTATTGGTTAGTTTCTCTGAGATCCTCTGTTTGGTAGAGTGGCCCAAACTTGTTAGCTTCTTCTTGGCTCTGATCTTAACTCTCTGGACTTCAAAATCTGGTCTCTGCTGATCATTACGGAATTTCCCTCAGTATCTGTGTTCTTTTCACCCTAGAATATCTTTCTCCCTTTCTCCCATGGGTGAGTTCCATCTAGGGCTTCATTTTATGAAGATACCCAGCCTTCATTCCTCTTCTTGGCTTTGCTTATGACTTTCTAGACTTCAATATTATGTCTCTGCACCGAGTCCCTTTATTTATCTTTTTTCCCTATTTCTCAACTCCTGACTCTTAAAGCCCCATTTGTGTTCTCTTCTCCCATTCCAATACAAGCCCCTTGAGGGCAGAAACTGTTTTTCTTTTTGCCTGTATTTATAGTCCCAATGCTCAGTACAGGTCGTACTACATAAATACTTTTTTGGCATAGTAAAAAACAATACTTAAAAAAAGCATAGTAGATACATTTTTTTTTCTTCTTTCAAGATAATACCCAAACAACAAACATTTATTTTCTACTATGGACAAGTTTCTCTCTTGGGTCCTGGGAACACAAAGGTAAAAAAAAAAAAAAAAAAGACACAAAGCCTGCTCAGAAAGAGCCTGTGGTCTATTCAAGGGGATACAATATGTATATGGATCAGCATAATCCAAGGCAAAGTATATTGGGAGAAAGGAGGGTTCCAGTCAAAGTGTATTAGGTAAAGATCAGCAGAAAGGAAGATGCTTCACCTGGGAAAAAGAGGAGGAAGAGTCTGAACTAAGCTTTAAGAGGAGAGATAACAAGGTGAATGCCTCTAGCTTTTATGAACAGTGACTTTGTCCCCTTCTACAGAGGGCACTGGTGGCAGCTTGAGATCAAGAAACAGTTAAGAGTCTAGTTAGCTAGAATATAGTATGTATAAAGGAAAAAGGATTCAAAATAAAACTCTATCATTTGCCACTGGCATGTTCTTAAGCCAATCACAACCACTCTGGGCTTTGTTTTCATCATATATAAATTACAGAAAGTCCAAAGAAAGGCATTCAAGATGGAAAAGATCCAGCATTAGAGACTGGATTTAATGACCTCTAAGCCCCCTTTCAGTTTTAAGAGATGATGTTCTAAGTCAATTGTCAAAAATTTTATGAGGTAGGCACTTTTACTCTGTCCGTAGAAATGAAAGAAAAACTCACCAGATTCACCTCTTTTCCTTATTTTACTTATGTGCCTTCTTGAGGCTTTTCAAAGCCTCAAAATATTTTGCATGGCCCCAGTGAAAAGTGCTGAAAAGAAAAATGAAAAGTGTTATGCATTTTTATCCCCAGCCCCAAAGAGATTCAATTTAAATTGTAGACTGGGAGTAGGGGGACATATACCTTGTATTCTTGCAGAAGAGCTGAAAGGAATTTACTTATCCTGACACAATCAGGAGTGAGAACAGTGTACTTTTTTGTGAAGTACTAGGGTAAGTAGATAAAGATATTTGATAGCTCCAGGATTATGTTATAGAAAGATCAAGAGATAAAACAAAGAATCAATGAGTCACAGCAGGCTTCTAGGAGGTTGAACTCTAGGAGGCATTCAATCACAACATCTCTCATTTTCATTTTTACTTTAATTTTTTTTTTTTGAGTTTTCCAGGGAATCTTCATTTCCTGGCTAGCATTTAGTCTTCTGGGATATTGTACTCTTTTGTGTATGGTCATTGTGTATAAGGGATGGGGGTGGAGAGGGAGGAGAATCTGAGATGATACTATTACTCGAGTCCTTTCCTAGTTATTTACTTGGCTATTTTGACCAAATTATCTTAGTATCTGATTTCCAGTTTGTTGAGTGAGAGGTACTTGAAAGATTTGCATAATCATGACTACTCAAAACACCCCACATTGAACATGAGCAGATGTCAAATGGTACCCTTACAACCAATCTCTTTGATATGATTAGGGTAAGATACAGTTTTCAAATAAGATAATATTCTTGTTCCTCTAGAGGTTAGAATCTAGGAGGAAATAGGTTGTAATCTTTTTTTTCCAGAAAGAATTGCACAACATCTTTCATTGTGATTATCACATTTTCAGGAAGTTCTTACTAATATCTAATCATAATCACTTCAGTTGTGTGTTAACTATATTCTTTCTTACCATTTATTTTTTTTCCCCCTTAGAAAGGACACTGGAGAGCAGCTGTTTTCTCCTCCCCAACGTAATAACCCTTGCTAATATGGATGATTGACGTTACTTGGTCAAGGAGAAAGAACTTGTCCTGGTATCAATAGAAAATGTAGCCACGGTTGTTTTTCTCTGAGCTTCTTTCCATTCAGAGACAAAGGAAACTCAGAGATATCTGTCACTGCACACAGACAGTAGGCTTTGGGTTAATTAAAATGAACCTGGGGGATCTTGGTCTATAGTTCAGAGGAAAAAAGAAAAATTCCTCTTTAGCTACAAATGACAAAACCCTGAGGAGGTCCATTTCAGAAAAAGCCCCTACCAAGGGAGAAAACCTTAAAGAAGAGCTGTTTTCAATAGCCTAGAGTGGAGTTTGTCTCATTGCAGGGACTAAAGGACAGAAGGGAAAAAGTAAGCAAAATCATTGCAGAATGGGGGAGGATAGAGAAGGTGAGGGCTTCAGAAGAAATGATGAGATGGGGGAGAGCAGCTGCCTAGAAGGTGCATCCAGTGCAGATTTGACTTGACCAGAGACTTCCCCTTTTAGGGTGCAGATGGAAGTGCACTGGGTAGAATTAATTGAAAACTCTGTCTGGATGAGGGTAAGAAAGGAGTGCAGTTTTCCCTCAGGCTTAAAAATCCCAGAGCACAGGGACAAGATGGAGATGGTAGTGGATTGCAGAAATTATAAATCTTCAGTAATCAAACAGAGGGAGAGAAACACTTGAGATACATGAGGTTGTGATATATTCCCTTTAAGCAATCAAGTCATTTTTAGCCCTCTGTGGTCACATAGGTAGGTAATGCCAAAGCCAGTACTAGAACTCTGATCTCCTTTCTCTGAGCTCAGTTTTTTCTGCCATATAATATGCTTTTTCAAATATACAGGGGACATATCCCTAAGACACATAAAAACAAGGGTGTAACAAATCACTGTAGGACTAAATATTTTTAAAAATGGGTTTGTGCATCAGAAGTAGAATGTGAGCACAGGAGAGATAGAGATATAACATCTGGATTAGGTTCAGTTTTGGAAGCTAGGTGATATTGGAGATCTTTAGTGCTGAACAAGAAAAAAATAAACTATCTCACATGTAATAGTGTAGGACCATTAGATCACAGATTTAGCGTTAGAAGGAAACTCAAAGGTTCTATGATCTAAGCCCCTTATTATATAAATAAAGAAACTGAGTCCTAATGAAGTTAAGGTCGTAGGAATTAATGAATGAAAAAGTATCTATTAAATATTTACCTACTGTGAGCCAGACACTGTACTAAATATTGGGAATACAGATATAAAAAAGAGATAGTCCTTGACCTTAAGAAGTTTACATTCTAATGGGGGAAAGCAATAAATATAGAGAGTAGGTGGTAAGGTAAGAGAATTTGAGCCTGGAGAATCACAGAGGTAGTGGCTTAGTTTATAGGGTAGTCAATCAACGGATTATTTCCAGAAACCATTATTCTGTGGATGTGAGCAGCAGATAGATGGCAAGATAGCCTGGATGAATGTCTATATTAGACATGGACCAGTTTGATATAGTGGGCTAGTTGGCACTGAAGTTGGCTGAATCTGAGGGCAATATATGAAAGGGCATACTTCTGGAATTCTGGAGGTCTAAGGTACATAGGTCCAGATTCCATGTGAAGAATGCCCCTATAGATAGGACATGAGATTATAAAAGAGAGATTGTTTTACAAATGGCAGTCTATATCAGTCACCATGACCTCCAATTAAAATTTATTTAGAACAAGAATCAGCTTTCTTTTTTCTTTAGCATTTTATTTTCTCTCAATTACATGCAAAAACAACTTTTAAGTCTTTTAAAAAAAAATCTGAGTTTCAGATTTCCTCCTTTACCCCCCCCCCCCATCATTGAGAAGGAAAGCAATTTTATATAGGTTATATGTGTGCAGTCATGCAAAACATATTTCCATATTAGTCATGTTGTGAAAGAAAACTCAGACCAAAAAAAAAAAAAAACCTCAAGAGAAATAAATTTTATAAATAAAAAATGTTTTAATCTGCATTCAAACTCCATCAGTTCTTTTTCTGAAGATGGAAAGCATTTTTCAACATAAGTCCTTCAAAATTATCTTGGATCATAGTTTTTGCTGAAAATAGTGAAGTCATTCATAGTTGATCATCATAAATTGTTGCTGTTACTGTGTACAATGTTCAGTTTTGCTCATTTCACTTTGCATCGATTCATGTATGTTTTTTCTGTTTTTTTTTTCCCTGAGGGCATTTAAGCAGGGATTACCTTTTATCTTTCTTTGTATTCCCAATGATTAGCACAAACTCACATCTCTGTACATAGTTGACTTCAAACTTTTTTAATCTTCTGAATTATTTCTATTTCAAGAAAATGAATCCCCAGCCTAAGAGTCAGGAAAGTTAAAGCCTTAAATTCCGTCTTCTTTCCCTTTCTTCAGTGGCCAAAATGCCCAACTTTCTCTGGGGGCCTTCATGTGGGTTTCTTCTCCTTAGTCACTGAGATCATTTGACAATGTCTATTGCCTCTTCCTAATCCTCTTTGGGTTGTCCATTGTCCTGCCCTTTGTCCTTGCTACCCCAAGCTTAGAATATATGACCTCAAAACTGTGTTGAAAGAAATTCTCTTCTTTTATGTTCCAAGTTGAATGTTACCTTCTCCTTAAAGTTTACCCCATATCCTACTTTCAATTATACTGAAATATGTGGTATCTGATTTAATTTAATAACATTTATTAAGACAACCAACCATTATCCAACAATGTACAAACACAAATATGAAACAGTTGCTTCCCTCATGGTGTTTATGTTCTACCAGGAATTACAAATGTAACGGATGCTTTGGAACATGCTCACTTAAACTAAGTTGGAGATCCTGCTCTTGGAAGGTTTGTGTTCCCCTACCTCATGGATATGAATACTATTATCAAATGTCTGCATAACTGGAATAAGCTGTATTTTTAAAAACTAGGACATTTTCTCTCTTTCTTGGAGGGGTATCCAGAAGTGATAAGGGTAATATTCACCCATAATTCAGATACCTAAATTT
Organism: Antechinus flavipes; assembly: GCF_016432865.1. Taxonomy (NCBI): domain Eukaryota; kingdom Metazoa; phylum Chordata; class Mammalia; order Dasyuromorphia; family Dasyuridae; genus Antechinus; species Antechinus flavipes. Next base: position 201,044,642 of record NC_067401.1, read on the forward strand.
ACTGACAGAAATTTACTGCAGAATATCAGGACACAAAAAATGAAAGTGATCTAAAAATGAAAGATATATTTTTTTTTAAAAAAACATAGAATATCTTCTCCCAGATGCAGAGTGCCTCCTTAGATGTTATGGGCATACTTCAAAACCCCCATAATGTACAGTTTCAGCTAGATTGTCATTTTTCATCATTTTCATTTTGATATAAATCACTTAATAAAAATTTGTGTATCTAAATTAAGTTACATTCCTGTATTCTTCCTCTTCCTACCCCATTTTTATACTCTATTCCCTCAGGTTCATTTGACCTTCTAAGATGGCAAGTAACTAATGTGAAAAATCTGTTACTAGAACCTACTAGAAGGTTACAGGAACTCCTCAGAGTCCTACTCTCAGTGTATTGGTGTTGGCATACATGCATTAGCTTTATAATGAGGTGTTTTGGAGACCATGATGATATTATGGTGATATTATGATAATATGATGATATTAACTTGTATATATAGATAAAAACTTACATGAACTGTTGCAAAGTAAAATAAGTAGAGCCAAGCAAGCAACATAAAAATTATTTCAAAAGTGTAAATGGAAAAACAAACAATAAACTAACTGCTATATAAGTATAATGATTAGGTTAAGACCTAAAGAAGAGATGAGAAAAATGGGCTTTTTTTCAACTGTTTACAGTTATCAGACTCCTTTGATGTTTTGCTAGACTGCTTAATTTTCTTTCCCTTTCTTTTTTATTTTTTGTCACAAAAGGGAAGGGATATGTTTGGAAATGAAAGTGATATAAAAATAAAAGATATAAAAAATCTTGTCCTAATGTTGTTATGAGGAATGTACAACAAAACTGGAACTGTGTACCCTCTATTTTATTCTTTTTCAAGCCTCCCCAGAGTCTTTGTTCCAGTCAGAATTGTCATTAAGAGAGGATTTCTTCCTTTTCACAATCCCTGAATTCCCTTTCTGTCAATGCTCCCATAACCTTTTGCTGATTTTATGTCCAACCCCCATTCTGATTTCTTTGTTTAGGGAAACCAGAATCCCTATTTTACTCTGACCAATAAATACTCTTTTTTTTCCAATCATAATGGACTTATCCCCTCCAAGGTCCCCACACAGTAAGGGAAAAAGTCTGATGCACAATAAGAGTCCCTTGAACTTTTCCATCCATCCTTAAAATGGGCCCTTCTATGTTATCTACTCAATTAAAGTATGAAATCTTTGAGAACAGAGATTATCTTTTTTTTCTTCTCTTTCTTCTCCTCCTTCTTCTTCTCCATTTCCCCCTCCTCTTCTACCTCCTCTCCTCCTGCTCTCCTCTTCCTATTTCTTTTCCTTTTCTTTTCTTTCTTCTCTTCTTTTTTTCCTTTTCTTTCTCCTCCTCTTCCTTTTCCTCCTTCTTTAATTTGTATTCCCAATGCTATGTGCTTGGCACATAGTAAGTGCATAATAAACACTTTTTCTTTCATTCATGTCATCTGGGTATTAATGCATGTTTACTGAATTGAATCGAATTTGTAACTGATGAAGTCCTCTCTCAACTTCAGTTTCATTTGGACAGTAAGGAAGTTGAACCCACTGACCTTTGAGGTCCCTTTTCAGCTCTAAATTCCATAACCCTGTTGATCTAAATGGTATATAATTGTGAGCTTTTGTTTAGATGACAAAAATGTTCTCTTGGCAATGCTGCAAGTCACAGAACACTCTGATTGCAGAAGAATTATAATTGTAGCTGACCCGAAGGGCAGTGGAAAGCTACAGGCTGGGGATAAGCAGAGTGCTTAACCATTTCTCATGCATGAGTCCTTGCTAGTAATAACCAGCCATCCTTCATGCACAAATCCTTGTTGGTAAGGACAAGGACTTCTATATGAGAAATAGTATAAAAGATATGTCATCTAAGCTATGTAGGATCAGAAAAAGCTAGTGAGCCAGTTTTGTAGCAACAGTAAGAGATTTCAGATAGATAAGCTAAAGACTGTACTATTATCCATGAAATATCAAGAGACTTTAAAAATGGGTTATAGCATTTGGAGCATATCCCCTTGGGGAGGAAAAAAACATAGAGACCTACAAATAAATGGCAGTGGAAGCAACAAAAGTTATTGAAGATCAATGGTTAGAAAGCCAGCCTCAGAGTCATAACAGCCTGGTTCATGTCAATCTTAATTTACATCAGTAAATATTTAACAATCAGCTCTCTAAAAACATAAAAAAAAATTGTCATTAACATTTCCTCCATCATTTTCTTATGTCTAGGCAATCTACAAAATGGTAAATCAAGCTCTGCTTTGTAACATTTGTCAGTTTCCAAGGTGTAAATGCTTCCTCTGAAAATTTAACAGTTAAGTCACTAATACCTATATGAGGTTTGACTCTAAGACATCCCTGATTGATGGTCCTTCTTCTGACATATATTGAATTTGTGACCCGGGGCAAATCATTTAACTTCTCAGTGGACCAGGAAACTTTCAGAGAAGGTTATGAGTTAGTAGAAGGAGTTGCTTACTGGAAGATTCCTGTGTCAATGATGTGAAGTTTAGACCAAAAAAGTAAAAGAAAAAGAATGAATGGAAAAAGAACATGGGAGGATGTGAATGGCTTGCAATATGCTCTGGTGGAGGACTATTCACATTACTGAAGCTATAAAACCTGTAATTAAGTCCTATCAAAATTCATTTTAGCCCAACATTTCCTCTTCAGGAAATGTCTAACTAACATCTTTAGAAAATAAGGAATGTGCAAGGGATAATGTTGTAAAAAATTACCCTGGCATGGATTCTGTCAACATAAAGTTATTATTAAATAAAATAAAATTTAAAAAAAAAAAGAAAAATAAATAAGGAATGGGGTGATTTCATTTTTTGAATTCACTTCATCACATAAAATCATTTCTTCACTGTCTTTCTTTCTTCCCTTCTCACCCCAGTCTGGTCTAGATTTCCATTTTTTTCTTATAGAATCACCACAATATTCAGATATTCATCAAAGATGAGACTTAGAGTTCATAGAGTTCTTCAGGATCATCTAGTCCAAACTTCTTATAGAAGAAGAAATACAGAAAGAAAATAACTTGCATCAAACCACATAAATATTAAGTAGTAGATATAGAGGGCTGAAACTCTGAAAAGATATGCTTGAATCAGACAACTGAGAACTTAAGGCTAATTACCTATTTAATGTGAGATAATTGCTCTATTAGCATATATTTGGATAATGGCTCTCCTCACCATTGGTGCTTGCTGAATGTTTAGTGTTAAGATAATCATAGTCAAGGATTGGAGGTGGGGGGAAGAGGGGAAAGAGATGCAGAAGAGGCCAGAGTGACTTGGCAGCAGGACAAGGAGGAGAGAGGCTAGAGATTCCACACTCCAGAGTCCAGGATTTTGCTTGCCTGCTTCCTTCACTTCTCTTCCTAAAGACCAAGGACTTTAATTTATCCTGACTTTGGCTGACCCCAAGGCCCTCCAGGGAGCTAACCCATACTTTACAAGTAGAAGTTTACCTCTCTTCACTTGAAATTAGATTCTAATTCATTGACTCTATGTATTTATATGTGCATGTGTATATTAATGTGTATATGTGTATGTATTGTGTGTTTGTATATATTGGGAGGTATGGCAGAGAAAGTTATTCTCAGTATATTCCATTTGTCCCTCCTCCTCCTCATGCTAAGGTAAAGAATTCTAGTCTAATCCATAGGTTTTAGGAATTCCCTTATTTCACTTTTTTTTTTCTTTTGGTCAGCTGACTTTATGTTGGGAATATAGAGGTGTACTAATAAATGTTGAACAAGATACTGTTTGAAGAGCATGATACATTTTTAATTTGCATCATTAACATTTTCTCCATTATTCTCTTAAGTTTAAACTATCAAAACAATAAATTAAGCCCTGATTTGCAGCATTTGCTTATTCCTAAGATATAAATGTTCACATTATATATTTACCAATCTAACAATTGCTTCTGGATGATTCGAGCTAGCTCCAAGGACCCTTGGGTATGGGTCCTGTTGACAGAATGATTCTGTCCAAAAAGTTAGATTAGCTAAGAACAGAGCTAACTGGCCAGTCAAGCAATGAATTATTTGGCCATGGTAATTAATGAAGCAAAGGAAAATACAAAATGCCCCTGAGCACCATGCATTTGTAGGAAGACATGAATGAGAGTACAGAGGATAATAAAGCATGACTAGGCTATGTGAATAAAGTTCTCTTATCAGGGATTTTACAGATCAATGAAAGCACTGAGGACATACATGTATTCCCACATGCATGTGTGTATGCATTGATATGTCCTGAGTACTGCAAAGTGACTTGTGTAAATCAAATAAAGGGAAAATCCCACAAGAATACCTCAGATTTATAAAGTTGCTTGGAAAAAGTCAATTCAGAGAGGCAGTCTAGGGAAAAAGAGGGTGTCATGTCCCCTGGATTCAGTTCTCTCACAGAGATAGTTGACAGAGACAGAGATAGAAAGAAACACAGAAAATATAGAGACAGAGAAATAGTCAAGTAGGAACATAGAGAGGAAAGAGAGAGAGGAGGGAGAAAGTTTGAGAGGGGAAATGAGACGTGCTACATACACATAGAGACTTAGACTCAGTTCTTTGGTGATTTTAAGCCTTTATACTTTAGAATTCCTTTCAGGAAAACAATTAATCTTAGAAATTGGATGGATATAATAGCAGAGATGAAAAGTGGAAAAAGGTCTGGATCAAACAGAAGATTTCCTTAATTGGAAGTAAGGAAAATCAAGGAACTGAGACAAGATGTGGACCTTGTTCTTTGCTAGTACTAAGAATTATATGAATTATCTAGGGAAAGAGATCTATAATGAAGTGAAGTGAAGATGAGTCAAAAATCATTTATTAAATGTTTATTATGTTCTAAGTGCAGTGCTAAGTGCTTGGGATAGGAATACAAAAGCAAAGACAATTCTGGCCCTCAGGGAGATCATGTTCCAATGCAGGATAAATTACCAGAGAGAGGATCTTTTCAACATAAAGTTACAAGGATGATGAGTGGAGATCATAGAAGAGTAGACTGATACATACTTTCCAGGAAAAGCAAAACAAAACAGAACAAAGAGATTTTTCTGATTATCATTTTAGAATGGAAGAGCCTAACATGGAAATGAAGTTAAACATGGTGAGGAATGCTTGAAAAAGTGGGCCAGGATAGGGTCTCACTAATCAGGATGTGGCGCCCCCAGGGAGTGTATTCTGGAGATTAAAATCTCTAGGACACACAGCCTCTAATCCAGGTGAGAAAGTGCCTGGCAAAAAAAATGGCTGGGGATATAAGGAATGAGAGACAGCAAGTGTTTTTCCCTTATGAGGAGTCAGTTTTGGGGTTAGCTTTTGCCCAAGAGATTTATTAAAATCTTTAAGTCTATGTAGGTCCCAAATTCCAGTAGGGGTCACTAGAGGGATAGGCTGCTTGACTGTCTAGAAACCTTGTATTTTCTCCTATTTGGACGATAGTTGGGGAAGGGGCTGCAGATATAAGTCTGGAAAACCATATCGTTTGTTAAGGTGGTAGCACTAATTTAGGTTGAGAAGGAAGGTTGTCTTGGTACTCTCTGGTTTGAGCATACATCATGTTTTCTACTGTGTTAAAGCCCATTCTGTATTTGATATTTTGTTATTACTAATGTGTAATGTTTTCTTCTCTAAAATATAATCGTTCTCCAGGAGCAGGTTTCTTGGGGGGCTTCTGGAGGCAGCCTTCATTTCAGTTCAGAGTAATAATCACCTCAAACAGCAGCCAGCTGTTAAAGTCCAGATCCTTTATTTTTTTCTTCAAAGTCTTGAATCTTTTCCTGGGGCCTGGTTTTAGCTTTCTTAGAGACCTATCTCTCTCCTTGATTCCAAGAGCTCCCTCAGAATCCAAAGTCTCTAGCCATCACAAAGGTGGAAATTGGAATGAATCTGACTCCTCCTCCTCCACAATCCGTGGGATTGTGGGTTCTCTCTGGGCTTGTGGGAGCTCTTCCTTATATATGCTCTCATAACGGTGTGAACTCTAATGTGTGAACTCTCCCAAAGGTATGAACTCCAAAGGTGTGAACCAAGTACATAAGCATTGTCTCTATCAATTCCAGTGACTTATCACATTGTTTCAAGTTCTGGCCCATAACACCAATGCTTTCCATTTTGTGTGTAAATGTAAATTTACCTAAAGGAAAATCTTGAAAAGGGAAAAGGTATCAGAATCTGAGGTTTCTATCAGAATCTCTCAGCATAGTCCAGATTAAATATTAGGAAATTTGGATGTCACTCTGGATGGTTGATTTCTGTCAGGAATACATTTGACTAATTTATCCTGTTGTGTTATAGAATAATATGACCATAGATCTCATAAATATTTATAGATCTAGGGCTGGAAGGACTTCAGTAGTCATCTAATCCAATCTTTTCATTAGCAAATACCCAGTGCCATGAGGTAGCAAATATTTTGCCAAGTTTCAACCCAAGTTTCTCTGATATTAGAGTATGGATTCTTTCCACTATAATATGCTGCTGGAATGAACCTGACTGACCACTAAAGTTCCCATTCTTTAAATAAAAAAAAAATTAAGGCCCAGAAATATGAAATTAATTATTCAATGTTACAAGGTAATAAATGGCAAAACGGAGCTATGAACCTACATTAATCTAATTCACATATAGAGAAATAGAAGATTTAATATCAGAGAACCTTAGAAGGAATCCCAGTTCTATTATTTAAAACTTATACAACACTGGGAAAATAATTTCCCTTCTCTGAACCTCAGTTTCCTTATTTATAAAATGAGGGGAGAAGATCTCTCCTAATTCTAAATCTATTTTCTTTTTTTCCCCTCCCTTTATAAGTAAACCCTTAACGAACATTCTTAATATATATATTAATATATTAATTATATAATAATATATATATATAATATATAGTTAATGAGGAAAAGTGTTTAAGAAGGAAAGAAGAAAGTATTTCCTAGGAAAAGACATTGGAGATAATGATCACAGCAGAAGAAAATGGGGATGGGGGAAGGAAGTTGGGGTCCAGCTGCAGGAACCTCAAGTAAATATATGAAGCAATTCAAGAAAGTAAGATCCTTGGGGCTGAAATTTTTACAATTGATACTCAGTGATTGGGGAAGCTTAGAAAGTCTTGAGGGTTAAAGTCCCCTTAACCATTTTTGATGTTCATGTTCTAGGAAATAGATTGAAAGTTATTGAGGTGCAGTGGATAATATTTAAGTCTCCTATTCCTTACATATCCCCAAAGGTCCCTAGCCAGAGAAAAGGAGAAAGACTGAATTCCTTCTCTTTCTTCAGCTACATAGACTACAATTTTTAGTAAGTCTTGTTTCCATTCCAACTTGCTATTTAGAAAAGATCTACAATGTCAGCATTGGAAGGCATCTTCTTGAAATCGTTTTGCAAGTAAAAAAAAAAAAAAAATGATGTGCAGAAAGGAAAAGTGGCTTGCCTTAGGTCATCTTAGAAGTTTTTAGTAGAGATCTCTGTATTAGTTTAATCTAAGGCTCACCAAAAAGATTCCTAGATTCATGTAGACTGGTATCATTTACATAAAAATGCTTTGAAGAGTAGAGAATCTTAGTGAAACCTGCCCCTAACTAGAATGGGAACAGACTCATTGGTCCAGGATATGTAGGCCATTATAACCATTCCTAGTTTATGGACAGATCTAATTTGGACTGGGTTCTAGACTCAGATAATGCTGAAGCTGAAGGAGAATCTTAGAGATGGCCAGTTCTATTCCTTTATTTCATTCATCCTACCTGTATAAAGGAAAAAAGAAAAGCAAAAAAGTAATAAACTTTAGAATAGATGCTTCAAGAATCCTTAATTTTGTTTTTGTGGTTACCTTCACCATCAATGCAGATCATTATATATTTATATATAGTTATAATTGGAAATTATATAATGCATTAAGGTTTGTAAAGTATTTTGCATATATTATCACAATAACCCTGTAAGGTAGATATTATCATTCTCCCCATTTTTACAGATGAGTAAACAGCTATTTTCTGAAGTTAAATTCTAATGAGATTTTTAGATTCCAACCTGAATTTTGTATCCATTAGAGAGAGTTGGTAGAACAATGGATACAGTATCAGGCTCAAAATCAGGAAGACCTAAGTTCAGATTCAGCCTTGGATACTTAATTGTATGTGATGTAACGTGATGCTGGGCAAATCAGTTAACCTCTGTTTGCTTTTGGTTTCTCAAGAGTGAAAATGAGGATAATAATAGCACCTGCCTTGTAGGGTAGGTGAAAGGACTGAATGAGATGATATCTGTAAAGTGCTTAGCACATCCTATCATATTATTGTTGTTTAGCCTTCATTCTTGAAGAGGACCAATGATATTAACAGGTTGATGTTTTGACTTGCAAGTGAGTTGGATTTAAGTGAGGCAGGGCTGTCCTGGCACCTAGTAGATAATTTGCATTTGTAAATGCATGATTATTCCCTCCCTACTTCCCTCCTATGACACCTTGCTAACTGCCATACCTTGGAACATTGTTTTTATGAATGATTGTGGTGGAAAAATTAATTACATTATAGCTGGCTTATTATTGAGTTTATTCTTTTAAGTCAGTTAGTCCTGAGATGAGATAATCTCTGACCACCAGTCCCATTATGGGCTCCATATGACCTGTCAAAGCTTGTTCTGTATTAGGAGACTGAGGGAGAAGCCAAGGTCACCTCCATGTCTTGATGAAGCATCATTTGGAATATTTCAGTAGAGGAATTCAGTATTGTATAGATTGAAGAAATACCAATTTGTACAACTGAATTCATTCAATCTTTTATCTAATTTGTTACCAAATTCTGTTCAAAACAGTGAGCGTGCTGAGACTAAGTGCACAATCCCCCCATGTTGGGTAGGAGCTCTAATCACTCTGATCCCTCGCTAGTCTCTTTTGGCCAAGACAGAGGCACATAAATAACCCTGCTATCCAGGCACAGAGGAAAGTTGGATTTATTAATTTAAATGAGTTTATTGGAGGATCTCTAGGGAAAGACTTGTTCATTATTCACTCCCTTGTCCTGGTGTTTAATTTACAGTATTCCCCCCTTCTTTTTATTTTGGGCTTATTTGATACCAGGGAATGTTTCCTGATGTTACTATTATTATTTTAATTTATTATTTATTAAGCATCGACTCAGTACTACATATGCATAGTGAGAGACACTAGCCTTTCCCAAAGGAATGAGAATTCTGATAATAATAATCAGATGGAAAACACTTCTTAGATCAGATCTTTCAGCTAATCATTTTGAGGTCCTTTAGTGATGAATGAAGTCTTTCTAGTAAAATATGTTTTCTGGAAGAATTTAATGGAATAATATAAAGGACATAAATTTCAAGGAACTCAAATTCAAGCTCACCACTTTTTTTAAGCTTGCATTTGTATAGTATTTTAAGGTTAACAAAAGACTTTTCTCACAACTATATCCATGGAGATATGTAGGTATTTTTATGCCCATTTTTCAGATGATGAAATCAATATTTAGAAAGGTTAAGTGATTTGTTTATAGTCACATTGTTAGCAAGAGGCAGAAGATCTGAAATCAAAACTTCAGTATCCTATGCTTGCTTTTGGGGTGACTTTTAATGTTGGAGGATTCAGATATTCTTTCTTAGTTAGATGATCTTTAAGGTCTTTCCCAACTCATTTATTCTATATTATATATTCTAATCCTCTGGGTGGATTGACTAATTAGAGGATGCGTGCTCTTTTGAAATTGGAAAATATAAATATCTATCTAGCTATCTATAGATGAGGATTTGAGATTTGGAGAATGAAACTAAAATAGAGCAAATCAATGTCCTATGGAACTTTCCCCTCCTAATCCCTCTCCCCACATTCTTTCTTGCCTTTCATAGGATCATAGATTTACAACTGAAAGGGCCCTCCGAGGTCCCATAACTAAGGTATAGAGAATCACCCAAAGTTACACAAGTAAGAGTCATCAGAGTAGGATTTGAATCCAAGTTCTCTCACTCTAGAGCCTGCATTTCCACTGATTATAGTCATACTGACAGTGATCACAGAATCAAAGCAACTCCTATTTTCACAGGACCTTAAAATCAATCTAGTCTAAGCTCTAACTGAACGTGAATTTTCTTAACTACATCTTTGACAAGCAAGTATCCAGTTCCTGCTTGACTGTTTCTAATGATTGCTCTCCTGGGGCAACAGATTCACAGATGATAGTGGTGGTATTGTTGATTATGATAATGATGATGATTGTATTATGATGATTTTTAGAGACAGTGTCAGAGTTGATTGTGGTGATAATGTTAATAGTATCAATGATAAAGAATATTGGGTGAGATGATAGTGATGAAAATCATAGTGATAATGTTGGTCATATAATGATAAAGGATAATGATATTTTGGGGTCAATACAGTGTAACCTCTGTTGATGGATATTCTCCTCTGCTCAGTAAGAAAACAGTTAGGTAATATGATAGATAGAATGTCAGTCTTGGAGCCAAAAACATCTAAATCAAATTTGACCATTTACAGGATAAGCTTCTTTTTAAAAAAGCTGTTTGCCTCAGTTTACCCAATAGTAAAATTGGCATAATAATGGCACCTCCCTTTCAGTATTGTTTTGAGGATCAGATGAGGTGATAGTTGTAAAGTACTTAGCTTAGTTAGCTTGTATATTGTGGGTCCTTCATATTTGTTTTTTTTTCTTCTTTTCTTCTTCCCTCCCTTTCTTTATTCTTTCATTCTTCATCTTCTCCTAAAATCCCAAGTATAGACTAGATTTAGACTGATCCTAGGAGGCCTTGGATGCAACTCACGTACTGTTAGAATTGAAGTTAAGCAACTGATTTTAATGCAAATGAATCCACTACGGAAGACACCATAAGAGCAGAGTTCTTCTAAGCCTGTTCATATGCTGAGCAGGAGGTATAATTATCAAAATCTTTCAGTACCGTTAAAGAAATTATGTGAGGGAATAGCCACCAATAGCATCAATGGCACTGAATAAAAAGAGGGAGAAAATGTTGGGTAAATCAAGGAGCTGTGTTAACAGAGGAAGAATAAGATGTAGGAGGCAGAAAAGCCAGAGACAGGACCTGCTATTACAAGGGGCACCTGCCATGAGGGCGAGAGTCAGTCAAACTAGCCATTTTCTACTACTGCATGTGCAAAGGATGACAGGTGCTTGCTTCAGGCAGATGGTGGTGGGGTAAGGGAGGGAGCGTTTGGGAGCAGGACAAGGGAGGCTGCCAAATGAGGATAGACTAAAAGGATCAAAACTATTCAGTCTTGAAAGATGAAGACTGAGAAGAGATAGAGATCAAAGCATATGTACTCATGGTGGGGATGGATTGAGATTGTTACATCTGACCTCTCAAAACACACCCTGAGAGTGACAGGGATTCGCAAAATAAAAGCTGTATCAGAAATGGAGCAGAAAAGATTTTTGAAAGGCCTCCTCTACTCCCCTCTTTAGGGAACACTGATCACCTACCTCGCAGGAATGATACCAAATGCTGCCACAAAATGCTAGATACCCTGGGGAATATACCAACACAAACACCGCCAGCTGCCTCCCTGCCTATTAGCTCACTGGGGAAGACATAGACATCAGGAAGGCTTCTCTTTTGGAGACTTTGACAATGCAAGCCAAACTCCAGACTCTGGTTTTAATCTCCTTTCAAGAGAAATCTAAACCATCTGAAACCATTCTTCCTTTCCTCTCTCCCTCCCTCCCTCCCTTCCTTCCTTCCTTTCCTTCCTTCCTTCCTTCCTTTCCTTCTTTTCCTTCCTTTCATTTCTTCCTTCCTTCCTCGCTCCCTCCCTTTCCTTCCTTCCTTCCTTCCTTCCTTCCTTCCTTCCTTCCTTCCTTCCTTCCTTCCTTCCTTCCTTCCTTCCTTCCTTCCTTCCTTCCTTCTTTCTTTCTTTCTGCCTTTCATTACTCCAACCAGCCAGTTAAATCCACTATTACTAGTACTACTAATCATCTCTTTTTTTCTTTTAAAGCATTCCACTCTCACCTGTTGAGCAGCTGAACCAGCTAAACCATTCTGTCTCAATGTCACTGGTGCTACTTGTTTAACCAATACTAGCACTGACAGTGCTAGTGACAGTGAGTTTGTTTACCAGAATTTAGTGTGCTAGAATAAAATGTCATGCTCCTCAAAACTTAAAAGAGGGTATTTGGAGCCAGAATAGAAAACTCTGCTTTGCAGTTACCTGGAAGGATAATGTAAAAATAATGTAGATAAATCTACAAGGGACATGAAAGCACACTATTAACCTACAGAATCAAATGGCATTGAAATTAACTTTCAACACTTCTCACTTTCAGGGAGATGGGTCAAATATTATTTTACCCATTTTACAGATGAGGAAAGTAAGGTTTAAAGTAAAATAAAGTTTGCCTTAGATAAACTCACATGGGTAGCAAGAAGCAGAACTGAGATTTGGATCCATGTCCTGATTCCAAAGCTAGTATCCTTTTCTCTCCCGTGTAGATGAAGTGGGGCCAGATGATGGAGATGCAGGGATCTGAGACTGAACTATTTGAGTTGGTCTATTAGGAAGGATTTTATGTTTTCACTATGGCTTCAGGAGTTAGAGTAGTGAGAAGGTAATGGGATGTCAAGTGAAGGCAGAATAGGTGGGCAAGCTTGTATCAGAACAGAATGGGACCCTGGGAATCCATTCTGTGGGTATTTTATTAGCTCTTTGCCATTGAAAGGTTAAAGACTCACTAGATTTTAAAGGAAAACACCCAATATCCAATAAGCTTGTCCCTGCTTCCTCCTCATTCCTCCTCTCTGTGCATCACAATTTGCTTTAATCCTTTATACTTTTTAATTTCTCAGCAAATCCAATCGACAAACAGCCTCTGTTCTCACAAAGAGCAGTATGCAGTTTGTAATTTTAAAATCATAGTCAATAATCACCTTCAGAGGAAACATAGTAACAACAGAGAAATCCTGCAGGGTAATAGAGGGAACTGAGACCTAAAAGGAAAGGAACATTAAATCAACCTATCAATCAGAAAATCAATCAATCAACATTTCTTTTAAGGGGACTGGAAAGTGAGAGAGAGACACAAAGAGACAGAAAGACAAAGAGAGGGAGAGAGAGAGAGAAAGACAGGCAGACACACACACACACACACACACAGAGAGAGAGAGAGAGAGAGAGAGAGAGAGAGAGAGAGAGAGAGAGAGAGAGAGAGAGAGAATGATCATCCCTCCTCTAACCTCAGGGCCCCCAAAAGGGATGCTTTTATTACTTCTGCTCTCAGTAAGTATTTATTTTCCCATGCTATTCAAAATTTAGGGAAAAGAATTATGAAAAGTTGAGGGTGAGAAGTGACCTTGAGAATCATTTTGCCAACTGCCTTATTTTATAAGTGAGAATATGAGACTCAGAGAAGTAAAACTAAATTCTATTTAACAAGCATGTTTAAAGAGTCTGTACTTTGTGTTGCCTGCTAAATGACACTGGAATAGAAAGGGATCCCAGGCCTCTAAGTTATGTTTCCAGTTAGTGGAAGAGCTGTATTGCAACCTACAACTCTTTTGCTACCAATTTAAGACTTTTATATCTGTCTAGTTACTAAATTGTTATCCACCCTCTGGATCAACTACTTATACCTACCTCAGTGATAGGTGCCTCTACATGGACACAAATCATGAGATCCAATGATTAACCAGATTGGACTGTATAGGAGGACTGAATTCCTGACATTAGCAAACAAAGCCCATCCTGTCCTGCTTGATAATGGGTACCTGATCAAGATCTAGTCTAATCCTCCCTTGGCTACATTTTGCAAGTGAGAAAGATAATACCCAGAGGTGATAAAAGTGAATTGTCTCAAGTCACACACACACACACACACACACACACACACACACACACACACACACAAACAAGTTGCAAGGCTAGGATCTGAAGCCAAGTCAAAAGATTTGAAATCCAACACCATCATGCTGAGCAGGTGATACTATGAATGGAGTAACGGACCAGGAGTTAGGAAGATGAGTCCTCCTGATTTCAAACCTGGATTGATTAGCTGTGTAATTCTTGGCAAGTCACTTAACCTTTTATATCTCAGTTCCTCATCTGTAAAATGAGCTAGAAGAGGAAATGGCAAACTACTTCAGTATCTTTGCCAAGAAAACCCCAAATGGGGTCACAGAGAGTCAAACATTACTGAAATATGGCTGAATAACAACAACTATTATATCATGCTCAATCTCACCTCATAATTTCACTATGATGGATGTCAAGTTTAACCCAAGTCCTATTTTGCCCATTGATTTTCCTGGAAGGGAATTCTATAGATTGTTAAGGGATCCTAAACCACACCCTAAAACCAAAATGGGACAATAAAGCATCTCACAGGATAAAAGGAAATAAGACCAAAATGTCAATAAGGAAATTAATATCAGACATTAGGAAAAAACTTTCTGACAATGAGGGAATAAATAAAAGGAGGCAGTAGAAAATTCCACTGAATAGAAGGCACAGGGCAAAAGTAGTTGTCGATACAAACAAAGAAAATTCTGATAATTTAAATCTACGAAGATCGAGTAGATAACATGGATTACACTAAAGGATTAAAGGGAGATGTTAGCAAAGTATACAAGATCAATGCATATCTTGTAACATGAATAGAATTTGGAAGAACCAGTAGTAATTCATGTGACTTTCCCTTCTTGTGGGCAGCTAAGTACCATAGGGGATAGAGTGCTGGGTCTGGAATTGGGATGATTCATTTTCCTAATTTCAAATCTGGCCTCAGACACTTTCTAGTTGTGTGATTCTGTGTAAATTAGTTAATGCTGTTTGCCTCAGTTTCCTCATCTGTAAAATGAACTGGAGAAGAATTAGGCAAATCATTCCATTATCTTTGCAAAGAAAATCCCAAATGGGGTCACAGGGAGTTGGACTTCACTAAAACAAATGAACAACAATAATATTAATGGATAGACTAGGAAATGAACTAGATGGATATTTTTTTTAGCCAGAAATACTTTTTTCACTGACTACTGTGGAGCAAAATTACTTTAGAGTGTTACCATCCATGTGATAAACAGTCAAATTATCTTTCCTGTAGTATTAACACCACCTTCAGTAATGAAGTTTCCTTTGATAATTTGTACCCTATTCAGTGTCCCTCTCTAGGACTGTTGCCATCTTAAGATCATTAGAAGTTTATCTCCATGAATGTTTGGTTTTCCTGATTTATAAGCACAGTCTGAAGTTAGTTCTATGGCTATATGACATTTAGTGCAATTGAAAGGAACAGTCATTGTAGTGGCTTCTCTCATAGGTCAGTTTAGGCCTAATAAAAGAAAAAAAAACTTGGAAAGGAAACATTTACTTGTTTTATTGACCATAAATTTTCTTGGTGATAATTTCTACTAAAATAAGTAATTTCTTGAAGGTCATATGGTTAAATCTGGCAGAATGAGAACAAGGATCCAGAAATTCTGGGTAAATTGGATTAAAATAAACTGATGAATTGACTTCCTCGGGGGCGGGGGGAGGGAAACATAAGACAGAGAAAAGGCCACAGAGACCATCTAATCTGAGCTCCTTATTATATAGAAAAGAGTTAAGGGGAAAAGGTGAGGACAAAGAATAGCCTTAAAGGATGATTAACCTTAGGGGAGAGGAGAGATACATTATGGTCTAATAAAAGTGACAGAGAAGGAACAAACAGGTAGACAAAGAGCCAGAAGAGTGCAATGTCACAGAAACCAGGGGGAAGAAAAGGTATATAGGATGGAACTGTGGTAACCATTCTTAAAAACTGCAGACTAGTCAAGGAAAAAGTCATTAAATTAAGTTCTGTGTTGCTTTGACCTTTACATTACAATGGCAAAATGATCCTAGACAAGTATTTTTCCTTTCTGAACTTTAGTTTCTTCATTTGTACAATGAATGAATGAAAAGCACTTTACTGTGTGCCACACGTTTTGCTAAGTATACTTATACAGCTCCCTGCACAAAATTTCTGTAAGGAAATAACTTTTTAATTTTAAATATTTAAATTCTGGCAAGATCTACACCAGAGATATTCTTAGAGGTTATTTCAAAGCTGAAAAGATTCCTATTCTCCTTCTCTTTTTCCATCTAGCAGCTATAGGGCCTATGGACAGGCATTAAATTTTTTCTTCCCTTTTTTTTCTCTCTTTCTCCCTCCCTTTTCCTTCTCCTCACCCTACACTTCCATATATTTATTCATTTCATTGTCTTCCCCTATTGACTCAGAGAACAAGAGCTAAGACTGATTTTTCTTCCCTTCTAAAATTT
The DNA here is from genome assembly GCF_016432865.1 of Antechinus flavipes. Classification (NCBI taxonomy): domain Eukaryota; kingdom Metazoa; phylum Chordata; class Mammalia; order Dasyuromorphia; family Dasyuridae; genus Antechinus; species Antechinus flavipes. The sequence goes on from NC_067401.1 coordinate 201,060,964, forward strand.
CTTAAAGAACTTAAAGTTCTTTAGGCTATTTCTCTCACATTTACTTCTGCATGCTTGTCTTCTGTAGTAATTCAATTCAAAAATCAATGTTTGTTTGACAGTGAGAAGTAGGAGAAAGTATGGCATAATAGATGAAGAGTACCCTTAAAAATTCCCACAAGACATTGGTTCAAATCCTAGTCCCACACATAACTGGCTAAATTACTTAATTTCTGTACTCCAGGAAGTAATAACAGATCTACTCCCTAACCCTGTTCTATAATGTCATGGTGCTATAGTTATAAAGCAAAAATGAAGAGTAGCCTTTGAATGCAAGTCAAGTCTAAAGCCCTGTAGTCCATACAAATCTAAGCATGGTACTTTGAATAAAATGATTGTATTTGTATATGTTTTAAAGTTTGTATAATGCTTTAGGCATTATCATTTGAAACTCTCAAAAAACATCATGAGGTAGGTACTATTATTATTCCAATTTTAAGGATAAGGATACGGAAGTTGAGAAAAGTTCAGTACCTACAAGGCATACATATCTAATAAATATCTGAGAGAGTATTTTATTTCAGGGCTTCCTGTTTCTAAATTCAATAGCTATCTGCTGTACCACCTAGCTACCTTTCTCTATAGTTTGTGATTAATAAATATTTAATTGTTTCTGAATTGATATTTCCTGGGAGACCTATTACCCTAATATTTAACAACAAAGCAAGATCAAAGATACTCACCATACTGATGAAGAAACTGTTTCATTGTCTCATGGCAGGAAAATGAGCAAGCAGCTCAAAGTTGGTGTTGTTTCCCCTAAAGGTTTAGATGGATTATGGATTTTGAGGGGTGGTACTCTTTGTCTCTATTGAGTGTGCATATGGAGAAGGAGGAAGATTTTTGATGCCATAACTATGAGGAAGTTGGGGCCAGAGTATACTCTCTGAAAAAGAAGGAAGGGTCTTTGACACCTTTCTGATTCCCTTCTTTGAGAGCCTTGTTCCCCTGAATACAATTTTCCATTTCTCCCAAACTTTTATTCTCAGAATCAACTGTTGAGACCTTAAAATATAAGACCTCTGTAACTACAAAACAAAACCAAAAGGATGAATATGAGAATGATGGTGGTGGTAATAGTGATAAAGAGAATAATAACTCTTTAAGACTTACTCACCAATTCAGATGATTTGTGCTTAGTTTTTGTGGAAGGAATTCCCAAACCATAGAATGAATAGATTTCATGCTTGGATTTAATGATGAATAAAAATCATAATAACTTACATTTACATAACTTAAACTATTTAAATCATAGTGATGGGGTGAAACTGTGTCCCCTTTAATCTATAAAATAATCACTCTGAAATTGTGTCCCCTTTGATTCCTGGCCTCCCAAGACTCCAGAAAGTCTAGAAGAAGGCATATTTCCCAGACTGGGCTTTTCTAAGGCAAATCATCCCTCCCCCCCACTTTGGTCTTTTGGATAGCCGATCCCCATTCAGGAAGCCTTCAAAATGATTTTCATGCTATTGGGAGATCTGGGTCTCATACTGAGTGGCTTGAAACTCCAAGTATCAAGATCTGGGGGCATTGGCTTTCTTTTTAACTGGAAATTTTAACCTCAGACTTCTATAAAGGACAATTCTAAACTCCATATTTTTGCAGAATGTCTGAAGCAGGATTATGCCTTGTCAAGAAACCTCTCTCTCTCTTTGGCATAGCTGTCTGTCAGGACTCCTGCCCCTGTGAAGAGACCTTCTTCTCAGTGAAAACCCCTTTTTATTTCTCTGCCAGGATTTCTCTGGTAGGACCTCTATTTCTCTACCAAGACCTTGTCACTCAGAAGCTGTCTTCCTAGCAAAGCTGGCTTCTGCAGTGCCAACAATAAAACTTTCTTTTTTGCCACTAATATTTCAGGTTTGTGAATTCTTTCATATTGAACTTGTGCCTCTGACCAAAAGGGGGATTCCCACAAGTCTCTGCACTGCCCCTAGAACAGCATCAATAGTAACTCTGTAAAGAATGCATTGCAAGTATAATCATTCCCATTTTACAAATGGAGAAACTGAAACTGGGCAAAACTAAGTGACTTAACCATTTTTACATATCTTGTAAGTGTTAGGTTCTCTGAGCCAGCATTTGTCCTATTATGCTATAGTTCGTCTCTTCTTAGGTAATGGGGAAATTTATTAAAAAGTCTGTTAAGGGTCAAAGGAGTAAGTCTTTTATGGCAGAAATTCAGATAGTTTGAAAACTAGCAGAACATAGGGTTAAAGTTAGGGACTCTGACATATACCTCTTAGTTTTCATTCAACTATATACTGTTGGGGAAATAACATGATTTGGAATGAGATAAGCTGAAGTTTGGCTCCTACTCTATATGTGACTTTTGGAAAGTTATGTCCCCTCTCTGTATTTCATTTTCCTTGCAAAGTTGAGAGGGTGGAAGATTCCTTCCAGCTTTAAATCTGGCTTCTGATACAATGTGATTAAGGAAAATTCAATTACTCTGGACTCAATTTCTCCTTCTTTAAGTAGGGATAATAATAGCTGCATTAAGTATCGTCACAGAAGTGCTGTAAGAATCTTTGTTATTCAGATACTCAGTTTTGACTGATTCTTCATGATTCAATGGATAGTTCTTGGTAAACCTTAAAATCCTATAAAAATAAATTATCATACTCATCATCACCATCACGGTGTACTATTCTACCTAATAGTGATGCTTACTCTGGTGATGATAATGGAAACACAATTCAGCCTGCTTGCTTACTTCACAACTTGAAGTACTAAGGGATAAGAGACAGGAAAAAGTCTGAGGTGGGATTAAATGGAAAATCTGAAGCTTTTTCATCCCAGGATTATAGGAGTAAGTAGGTATAGCTGATTGCCATTATACATTGAGTACGTATCTATTTACTCTCTTTTTGGAAAATCTTAAACCAGAACCAAATTCTTTTTAGGGACAAAGCTCTCCTGGAACTGAAACTAATTCATGAGGGTGGGTCCATAGCTAATTCTTAGAGGAAAAAGGAAGGGATGAGTGTTCCAGCCTGGCCTTCCTATATATAATGACAGTTCTTCATTGAGTTCATGAGTTGGGATCTCATCATGATTTGAGGAGGGAAATTCCAGGGGCCATTCTTGCTTATCCTTCCTTGCTGATATTTTCCAAACCTTGGTCTAGAAATAAAGACTTACAAGTGTGAAGGTTATCATGAGATCAACATCATTACTAATCTTGTTGATATTCTTGACAGTACACCAAATTTTATAGTTTTCATTCCTGACTTAAGAAGACTAGAAAATTCTGGCCACTCGACTAATTTTCCCTTCTAAATTCAATGAAAATATCTTTGAGATTAAATTGATTTATGGAACTATGTCTTGAACTATTGACATGACTCCTTAGTCACCTAAGATATCAAATTTGAATGTACAAGTATTCAGGGCTTCTCAGGTTTGATGAATTTCCCATGGATGTATTCATTCTTCTATGTGAATGCTGCCATTTTGTGGATAATATAGAGGTCATGGGAGCTGCATTTCACTAAAACAATGCTTTATTTTTGCTAAACATGCTTTCCATGCTAATACTGCATTTACTTCATTTTTTAAGTGTCTAATTTCATTCCCATCCCATGACTAAATCATTGGGTCTGCTGAAGTCAGCCCTGGTCCAGAACAAGGGGCAATTTCCTTGTCTGCTCCCAATCTCCATCATTTCACAGATTCAGGTTCCCACCCTAAGCATGATGCTTCCCTAGATGATTGACAAATTGTTGAGCATTTGACAGACCCTGCTGAGTTAACTACAGCAGGGAACATAATTGCTATGAACAGGATTGTTTCAATCACAAAAAAAAGGGGAATGCTGTAGCAGCCAATTAGGCTCCATGTTATTTGACTAAGTGTTCAAGATTAATTGCAGTTATTAATTACACAGTAAGGCAAGAGCAGAAATGTAATTATTGACATCTTCAATTCATGGGAGGTTGCCATACTTGGTGTATACACTAGGTATGGACTCAGAAGAGAATTGGGTTTAGAGTTCAGTTATAACATGTATAGCTATCTGGTCACAGGCAAGTTACTTACTCAAATTTTGGAATCTCAATTTCCTCATCCATAAAATGGGCATAATAATTACATTAGAAGAAATAGAAGATATGAAGCATTTAGGGATACCTGGAGAGATTTGTGGATATTGACATAGAGCAAAATAGGCAGAAAAAGAACAATTTACATAGTATCTACAATAAAAGAAAACATTGAAAGACTTTGAGCAATATCATGTTTAATAATGATTTCACAAAACTGATGTGAAGCATGTCTTTTGCTTCTTGGCAGAGAGGCAATAGATTCTATTCTAGATCCAAAAAAGAGGAATACATTTAAAGACATTACCAATGTACTGACTTGTTTTATTGAAATCTAATTGTTATTAGAGGGAGGGTGCTCTATAATGAGAGAGAAAGTCAATGGAAAGTCAGAATGATATAAAAAAGTGATACAATTTTTTAAAAATAATATTTGTATCACCTACCTCAAAAGGCCATTGGAAGCAAAGCAGCAAACATAGTTAAAGTGTTTTATAAGCATAATTTAGCATCATCATCATCAACAACAATGGAAATATATATAATAAGACTTAAGAAAGTTTAGACTTTTGTCATGGGTTAGTGGATAACCTTTATACATCATGTAGGAAGTTAGCAATTGGAGAATCAGAGTTCTTTATACCGCTTCTCAAAAGAAGGAGGCTTATCTCAGGAAGTTGGGTAATATTAGTAAGGCATTAGTATTTAGAATGATAATGAAATAGAGAGACCAAAACTAACTGTCAGGAGATCTAGATTTTGGTCTCAGGTATTTCCCTAATACATTGAATGACTTTGAGGAAGCCATATTTTTCTTGTGATGCTGAACTTCCTTACCTGCAAAAAGAGAAAGTTTAATGAGATAGTATCTAAAAATCTTTACTTGTCCTAATACATTATGGTTGGAAAGAGCACTACATTTGGCACAGAGGAGATATTTTGGCACCAGCTTTGTGATTGACTACTCATGTGACTTTGGGTCAGTTATTTAAAGTGAGTCTCAATTTCTTTATGTATAAAATATGAGGAAATTGAACAACAGGTTCTTTAACGCTCCTGGCAATTCTAAAGTAATGACCTCTAATTCTAAGTAAAGTTAAGTAAACATAGTAAAACATAGACTAGGGGCTAAAGAACAAAAGGGGAAGAACTATAAAAAGCAAAAACAATACAGATCTCTAAACAATAGCTCATATCCAATGTCACTTTCTACCAGAGTCCTTTCCTGATTTCAGTTATTGGTCTTATTCAATTACTTTATCCTTTTAAAAAGCCTGTATATATACATATATATCTTTGTATGTATATACATATACACACATACACATATATATTCTCACATATTTATATGTGTTGTTATGATTAGACAGCTAGGTGGTAGAATTGACAGAATGGATTTAATGTTAGAAAAGCTTGAGTTCAAATTCTGCCTGAGACTTTTACTTAAGTGTGTGGTCTTAGACACATCACTTAAAGCTTTGATTTTATTATCTGTAAAACGGGGATAATAACATCACCTACCTAGCAGAGTTATTGTAATGATCAAATAAGATAATCTGTTTCTAATGCATTTCAGATCTTAAAGCACTTATAGAAAAGCCAGCTATTATTTACATCTGCCTCATGCTCTTCTCCCTAGTTTTTATTTTAATTTTCCTTGGCCAGCCAAAGTCCTTTGTTCTATGTAGCTTGGAGATTGTGGTCGGGGATAACAACTTGTGTTTTAAAAGATTGTTTTAAGATTTTATGAATCAATGTTTTGTCCAGACCAGGGATGGGCAACATTTTGATCTGTGATAATAGTGCAATTCCAGTATGGCTTTATTGATGGAATTCTTGAGGATATTTTGAAGACTATTTATAGGATGGGGATTTGTCATCTGTCAGTCCATGATAGATAAGGGAACTTTTGATGTAAAATTCCAGCTTGTAGGCCATGCCTTTCCAGGAATTTGGAAGATATTCAAGTTTTACAGTCTTATTGTGATACATTTTACATTCTCCATAAATTTTCTTTGCATTATTTCCACTGAGTCCTAAATTTGGACTTTTAAAGTATAACTCCTCTGTATTATTTGGCTGTAATGACTTAGTTTTGAATTGTATTTTTATTGTTATTGTGGTGGTGATGGAGTTAATGTTGTTAGGAACTGGACCTATAATTTCATTGATATAAAAATTCTCAAGGGAAGAAAATCTCCCTGCCATCAATTCAGGTCAGGATTTTCTCTGCAACTTACAATCTTAGAGAAAAGTCAAGAGAGTGCTCATGTTCGATGAGAGTTTTTCAGCCAGCTTATGTCATTTGAGGAAGGTCTCAGCTCTAGGTCTTCCAAGCTTTGAATCTATCTCTTTGTCCACTGCAACATTGTCTTTCATTACTACTATTACTACTATTAGGCAGCAAGGTAGAGCAGTAGATAGAATGCTATATCTCAATGTATAAAGTTTTTTTTTTGTTGTTGTTGTTGTTGTTGTTCAGTCGTGTCTTACACTTCATGACCCCATTTGGAGTTTTCTTGATAAAGATACCGGATTGATTTGCCATTTTTTTCTCCAGATCATTTTGCAGATGAGAAAACTGAAGCAGCAGGTCAAGTGACTTAGCTAGGACCACACAGCGTCTAAGGCCAGATTTTAACTCAGAAAGATGATTTTTCTTGACTCCAGGCCCAGGACTGTATTTAACTGTGCCATCTAAAAGGACTTGAGTTCAAATACAGCCTCAGGCAAGATATTTAATCTTTGTTTCAGTTTGCTCATCCATAAAATACCTTTCCAGAAGAAATAGCACTTACCTTTTAGAGTAGCTATTTTTCTTAATAATAACCTTATTCTTCTCATCTTGTTTGAAAAAGTTCAGATACAAATATTTATGAGACAAGCCACTATTCATCTATTATTCTTTTGTTTAATGTTCTATGGACTATTGTGGATTGGGAAAAAAATGACTACTTTTTGTAAATAATTAAAAGTATTCGGATGTAAACTCATCTTCTATTTATTATTATCATAAATATCACCCTCATCATCATTACAAAACAATTTTCATTTGGATAGAGCTTTGCAAATTTAAAAGCAAATTAATATCTCTTTCCTCATTTGATTCTTAAGAATGCCTTTAAATGTATGTCATGAGGTTATGTCAAACCTTCATTCTTATCTTTTTTTTTACCAAAAAAAAAAGAAAGAAAGAAAGAAAGAAAGCTGAGAGAAGCTAGTGACATACTCATGGCCAAATAGAGAGACAGTTCCACAGCCAAGGTAGAAATTCCAGTCTATTTTCCTTTTCACTGAACCATGCTGCTTTCCTGACACCATACACTTGATCTGAGAGCACAGCTGTATTCATCCAGGGGATATAAGGATTTGTGGATTGGCTATTTTTTCCTGGAGAAGTAAAATAACAGCAGTGTGAGAGCAGGAACCCAGGTTCTTAAGTGTTACTGAGTCAACTGAGGAAAGGGCATTTCCAGACTCTATGCTTTATAGACCAGAAAAGGTGAAGGTGTGTAATCTGAATTAATTCAAACAAAATACCAACCCAATGTAATCTCAGTTCCTGATCCCATGTCCCAATCTTTGCCTGTCCCTTTTTCTATTTTAGTTGTTCTTCATAGTATGAATTGAAAAATAGTATTGTAGTAAAGCCTGATGTTTCCTTGGTATAATAAATAATATCTGGAAGGGAACTCAAAGCTGGAAGGGATCCCAAAAGGTATGTAATATAACAAAGAAATAAGATATGATAATATAAATAATGTAAATAAATAAAAAGTTATATAATAGTTATATTATATATAATGTCAAATGTAGTTTGTCATTAGGCATCCAGAGCTAAACTTGGTGTCAGAAAGATCTTGATTATAACAATGTCTCTAACACTTAACTGTGATTCTAGATAAGTCTCTTAACTCTTCTGAGCCTTGGTCTCTTCATATAGAGAAAAAAATATAGCATTGATATTATCCATCTCTCAGGATTGTCATGAGGATGAAGTGAGATGTGAGCAAAGGGGCTTTGTAAGCTTTAAAATGTAGTTGTTGTGGGTTTTGTCCTTTGTTCTCAAAGAGGACCCTGACATCAGGGAGCTGATGCCATAACCAGTAAGTGAATTGGATTGAAGTAAAGGAGGGCTGTGCAAGGTCACCTGTCTCACTTTCTCCTCCAGAGCCATCTGGATCCAGTGGCCAGATATAGATCAGGAAAGCTGGAAATGGTCCTGCATGCAATGAGATAATTTGGCCTTTTTAAGTTAAGGTCTTTAACTGGTCTCTGAGGCTGTACCCATTCAGTGACTAAGGCTAGATATTGAAGCAAAGAATCTCCTCTTTCACCTTGTCACAAAACGAACAAATGAATAAATAAATAAGTTTTTGTTTTAATGAGACATAAATAAGTAAATCTAGAAGTGGAAGATTTTTAGGGTTTCTGGCCAAAGCAGAAATGATTGCTATTTACATTCAACCTGAGTTAATCAGGACCTAAACAATGAGTAAATGGGGCTTGGTCTGGGGCTTATTGTCTATCAGTACATTGCCAAAGCATTTCTCTTGACCTGGAGCTCAATTTTTCCATCCCAACTTCATGCCATTACTCCTGTGATCATTTCCTTTCATTCCCCAGCCCAAAGACCTTTTGAATATGCGCTATAAAGTAAAGGCAGTATATTACCATCCCCATTTTAGAGATGTGGAAATTGACTCCCAAAGAGGGGGTTGCAATGGGAGGGGAACAGAAAGGAATTACTATTTATATAACACCTGCTATATACACAATACGACACACTACACAGTTACAATATGAAGCACTTTTAAAAAATTAAAAATTTGTTAAGACATTAAGTAAATTGCTCAGGGTTATACAGATAGTAAATGTAAGTCCTAATTTTTTAAACCAGTTCTCCAGATACCATTTCAGATAATCTTTCTTCTACACTTATTCTGTTCATACAGAAGAAGAATGTACATTGAGACATGATGAAACAATACAGTCTATGAGCTCAATACAAATGAGCCACACAACAATAAGACCTCAGAGTATGATATGAAGGATGACAATATAGTTTCATGAAAGGCAGTCCTACTCTTGTCTATTTTACCAAAATGGGCACTCAGTGGCAGGAGAAATGGAGAGATCTCAAATGGCATAAAACTGCATGGAATAGGTGAAGTGTAAGCTTGAGAATTAGGGATGGATCATAAGATTCAGAACTAGAAAGGACCTGAAAAACAATCCTATCTTAACTTAGTGCCTCTTCGCTCTAAAGTAACATCCTTAAATCTATCTTCATCCTAATTTCAGAAAAATACAGTTCGACCCTCATATATGAAAAAAAAAAACAGGCCAAAAGAGAGGAATTGAATGAAGGAAAGAATTAAGTATTTATTAACTATCTATTATGTGCCAAGCACTATCTTAGGTACTGAGAATACAAATATGAAAATAGCAGTCTTTTTTCCATTTATATTTTCCTATGGAGAATTATCCCATATTGGGTAGTGGTGATTCAGAAAAAATGCTTTGGTTTAAGGCATCATAGAAGTGATGAATGGAGTCATATACCAGCTAATTGCTGTATCCTTTCTAAAGGAAAGGAAAGAATTGATTTGATTACTGTTCCTAGAGCAAAAGGTGGTCATTTACGTCTTGTTTCTGATACCTGGTCCTGATTTGGGAGCATCCTTTGAAGTGGTCCTACATGTTAAAATTCATACTATTTAAAGTTATAATTATATAAATTATGATAACTGTTTCTAGCCCAATGAAATTATGCATGAAATTTGAAGAATACCAATATTTAAAGGAATTAATTATTCAAACTTATTAAAACTTACCTGTAATGGGCATGTGTGGGGCAGGGAGGGAGAAATCCCATTCTGTGACAGGACAATGTATCCATAATGTAAAGGATGTGAGATATGTAGGTATAGTATGTTAGATGAGTCTGTACTCACTTATTCACTCATCATTTACGACAGCTCAGTCTCAAGATGCAGTTCCTAAATGGAGTGTATTAATTTTCCCTAAGGAAGAAGAATTTATCTCTAAACATTGTCTCTGAAGACAACTTGCTATAAGTGGAGAACTAATGGATACAAACCCAATCCTGACTCCTAATTCAGAATTCAATCTTTCCAGTACACTACAATTAAAACTGGGAAGGGCAGGGTCTATGAATAGGCTGAGGATTTATAAAAGCTTAGTGTGTGTTTTAGGTAATCTTGGAATGAAAAGAAGAAAGGACACCTCCAGAATCAGATCCTCATTATAATAATTTTAATTCACATTTCTCTTGCTCTTCAACATTTGGAAAGCACTCACTTCCCAGTAAGAAAAGTGATCTAAAGTTATTATTTTCCTTATGCCATTAAAGAAAATAAAGATCAGAAGGGTTTAATGATTTCCCCAATGTCCCAGTGGCAAAATAGAGACTTGAAGTTTCTGAATCCCCCAATCCATTGTCTTTTCTAAGTGAAGAGATAAAGACTGATTTTCTGAGTCAGAGTCTTTATATTTTTCAGGTGACCCTTATTAGTATATTAAAAAGCCAGGTGAATGAAGTGACCTCTTCAAATCGATTAAGATTTTGTTTCAAGAAGAAAATATATGTGGCAAATGCCCAGAGGTCAGGTTTTCAATAACAGAATTGGGAAAGGTCCCAGAGTTCAGCAGTTGTTAACATTCTGTGACTGTTAGGATGGGGTTATCAGAGTGACAGATCCAAGGATGGTTCTATTATCCTCCTGGGCCTAATGGTTACTGTAGCATGATATTAATGCTTAAACTGCCAACAGCCATTTTGTCCTGATCCCAGTCCTCAGCATTATAGGACTTAGATGAATAATATCTATATTCAGGAATCTCTAAGAATTATGGGCAGATACAATTCCTGCTTTCAAGGAGCTTGCCACTCTAATGGGGAGGGTACCATCCATTCCCTTAAGGAACCCTCAATTTGATGGGAGTTATCATAGTTGCTATAATAAGAAAGATCTCTTTCTCTTGTGAAAAACACAATCTCTAACCTCAGGAAGATACCAATCTTCTTTTTTAAATTCAATTTTATTTTATTGTCAGTTCCCGATTATCTACTTTCTTTCCTCATTCTCCATTGAGAAAGCAAGAAATACAAAATATGAAGTCATACAAAACAAATGTCCACATTAGCCATGTTCTGAAAAAAAAACAGAAAAGAAAAATAAAGAGAAAAAAATCTTCTTCAGTTTGCATTCTGTATTTATTAGTTCTCTATTTGGAAGTGTATAGCATTTTTTTTAAAATTATGAGTCTCTTGGAATTGTAGCCAGTTATTATGCTGATTAGTTACTGTGTCTTTTCTAGTTGATTGTTCTGGTTTTGTTTACTTCACTTTGCTTCAGTTCATAGATATTTTGCCAGGTTTTTCTGAAACCTTCACCTTCATCATTTCTTTTTCTTTCTTTCTTTTTTTTTCCTTTCCTTTTTGGTGGGGCAATTTGGGTTAAAGTGGCTTGCCCAGTCACATAGCTAGTAACTGTTAAGTGTCTGAGATCAGATTTGAACTAAGGTTCTCCTGACTCATGTCCAGACTCTATACACTATGCCATCTAGTTGCTACCCTTTATCATTTCCTAAAGTGCATTAATATTCTATCACATTTATATGCCATAATTTATTTATCCATTCCCCAACTGAAGGGCATCCTCTCAGTTCCCAATTATTTGCCATCACAAAAAGAGCTGCTATAAATATTTCTGTGGATATAGGTCTTTTCTCTCTCTTTTTTTGATGTTTTTTGGGCAAAGTTGTCCCAGTCTTGTGAAGCAAGACACATTCTTTGCCCTCAAGGAACTCCCAGTCTGAAAAATAGTTTCCATCAAGAAGGTCTTACTCTGATGGAAAGAAAACTTTTGCCTTGGGAAAGCTCCCTAGCTATCATTAGGAAAGTGACTGATCAATGAAAAATTCCTCATTATTAGTGAGCAACTAGTTCAATTAGGGTAAATTGAATACATAATTGGTAAGGGAAACTTAAAGGATTAGCAAATATGTAGAGAAGATCATAATGTTTCCTAGAAGTCTTTTCTGTTCCCTTTGGTCATTTGAGCCTCTTCCTCTTCCTCCTGCTCCTCCTCCTCCTTTTGCTTCACCTCTCTCCCTCTCTCCTTCTTCCCCTTTCTCCCTTTTCCCTCTCCCCCTTTCCCCCTCTCCCCATCTCCTCCTCTCTCTCTCTCTCTCTCTCTCTCTATATATATATATATATGTATGTATGTATGTATGTATGTATATGTATGTATGTATATATATATATAATATTATATATATACTTACATAATGCCCCCCAAGTTCCTTTCAAGCCATAGACTACTAGTTTGTGTTTGTGTTTGTGTGTGTTGATTTGCATCATCAGTGCTTAGCAAGGTGCCTGGCACATAGTAAACATTTCATAAATGCTTGTTGACTAATTCATTGGAGGAAGCCATCAATGAAACTTGTAGTGACCACCAGATCTTCATATCTGATGGACTTGGGATTTTTCAACAATATACACTGATTCTTTCTGCACAGAGATTCAATCTTCCCAATCATTGAGGGCTAGGTATGTGACTAATAATAATCATTCTATCTGCTCAGAAATAACATCCTGATCCCACTCACTGACCCATGAATACATTGACATTATCCTCATGCATTATAAATAGCCTTGTCAAGCTTTCTTTCTACTAGCTTTGGCATAGGATATTCCTTTTTCTTCTCCAGTTTGATTCAATAAATACTTGTTAATCACCCACTGTATGAGGGTTTGACTTGATAACTTCTAAGGTCCTTTCTGACTCTCTGTTATCCTTTCTTCATTACTCTCCTCATTTTCTTGCCCCTGGTTCCACCTATGATCTTATATGAGTTAATGAAATATCTACTCTACATGCTAGGTATTGCTCTATAGTTCTTATATGGAGAGAGGGGAGGGAGAGTAGAATAGATAGAACATCAATTATCAAACAAGAAAGTTTTGGGTTCAAATCCAGTCTCTGACACATACCATACCTGTGTGATCCTGGGCAAATCATTTAATTTCTTAATGCTCTAGCAATACTCTAGGATTAAATTGAAGAGAAAGCATTGACATGGATTGATGGAGAGAATTTCTTCCACCTGAAGTTCTCTACCAATGAAATTAGTAGATGAATTTTCTATTAATGAAATAATATACCATCTGCTTCCAGAAAGTTATCTATGAAGACTGAATGTTAAATCAATACATGCTATGTTCACTTTTATCTTTTTCTTCATTTTTATCTTGTGTTTTTTCCTTTTTGTTTTGATTTTTCTCTCTCAACACAATTCATAAAGAAATATATATTAAAATTAGTATATATTTATAACCAGAAAAAAGAAAACAACAAAAAGTAGAAAATGAAATAATAAAACACGTACACATGTACATCATATTCACACCTACATCATATGACAATGTGCATTCATGTTGCATGCATATCTAGTGAATATGTGCCTCATGTACGCACAAGTTATGCATATAATATCCATGTTTGTAAACACATGCTATATACATGTGTATATAGTCATTCATGCTTATAGATATATAGATACATAAAATGCCATAAATTTCTGAATTCAGGGAGGATATTAGCATTTAGAGAACCTTAGAAATCATTTAGTTAAACTCCTTTGTTTTACAGATAAGGAAAATGAAGCACAAAAATGTAATAAAGTAACTTTCCTAAGTTCACATAGGCAGGCAGCAAAATCAAAAGTCAGCATTTCCATCTAGGTCGTTCACTCCTACTGTAGTGTTCTTTCTGCTTAAGCACACTTGCTAAGCAGGTTCAGGGACAGGGATGGCCCATAAAGTTCTGAGCCTCAAGTAGAGGAGAAGGAAGGGGAAGTTCAGGAACAAGAGAAAGAAGTTTGGAAAACAGAATAAAAAATAAAATCCCTGGACAAGTCTAAGAGTTCCTTAGTCACTCTCTTCTCTTCTCCCCCCCCCACCCCTTTTTCCCCTTCTTTCCTTGCTTTCCTCTTCATTACCCTCATTTTCTTGCCTCTGGTTCCACCTTAGATGGGTCAGCAACTTGCCTAGGAAGCAAGCATGTGAAGTGGGACTTGAACTCTTCCCATTTGAGAGCCAGCATTTTCTTGCTGCACCACACTTTCTCCCCTCATCTCATTTCCTCCATCATGCTTAAATATTCTCCTGTCCCATCCTCATTCTTTAAAAAAGAAGGAAACAAAGAAAAAACAGCCTGACTCAGCACTTTCTCCTGCTAGTACTGACTACTTCTTTGCTCAATGACCTCTCGGACCTCAGAATTTGTACTGCATTAATTTGTAATGGTTATAGGCGGCTTTGCAGTTTCCTTAATTAAGCAATATATCATGCATGGCCAGTGTATCTGACTCAGAACGGGTAAGGAGTCTTACATTCAAGTCTGCATCACTCAGCTGAGAGACTTGACAAAGAACAGATGGGTAAAGAGAAGAAGAGAGAGTGAAAGAAGAAAGGGGTGTCAGCTGAAAGAAGAAGACTAGGGAAAGGAGGGACCCAGGGAAAAGAAAGGAAGAATAGAATAAAAGAAGATAGAAGAAAAAATCAGGGGAAGGGGAGGAATAGAGAGAAGTCAAGGAAGGGAAAGTCAGAGGTAGGAAAGGAGGAAAAAAGGTAAGAAAAGAAGGAAAGAAATGGTGACAAGGCAAAAGAGGGTAGATTCCAATAAAAACAGAATTGCTTTGGATTGAGAGAGAGGCAAGGTGGAAGTGATGGTTTTCTCTTGTCTTCCTTCCATTGAACCTCAAGCCTTCTTGCTGCTTTCCCTCCGTAGGTTGGTCTTTTCCTCAAAGCCCTCCCTCCCCCCTTTACCAATTTGCTCTATGTCTGTTCTTCCCAATAGTTCCCTGAGGATACTTTTTTAAAAGGAAGAAGAATCGAGATATGGAGAAGAGATAAAATCCAAGCCGCTTAGTCATTACTCGCAATGTTTAATGGGTCCACAGTCAGGCGGTCACACATGGCAGATTTTTATCTTCTCTCTATCAAAAAAGAGAAAGAGAAAGAAAAGCCTATACTGTGTTTAGATAGGAGTTTGATTTTTAAGTAGATGTTTAGAATTCTATTAACACCTTTCTAACTTATAGCCCAATTATGGCATCTAAACAATAAAAAAAAATCTCTCCCCCCCCCCCCGTTAAAATGTTGAAACAGCCCTTCTCAAAAAGGACATTGTTCATTCCAGCCCAGTCTGAGTTAGAGCTCTCTATGTGATGATATTCTTGGTGGACAGCCCAAACCAGTCTCAGGACTCCTTATCTGCTTGACTTATGAACTTGTTATGTGACCCAGCTGTTTCATTACTCGTAGCCTCTATTGTCTTTTCTGTGGAATAGGTCACTAGTAGGGTCTTATACCTTCTAGGATTGATTGTGTAGGTCTTTACAAACTTGGTCTCAAGTACAGAATTGTTCTATAAGGCTATCCCTGGTATGAGACTGGATAGATATAAATTTGACTGTTGCTATATGAGATATGTCAAAAAGCCTCCTGCCTCCCCAAATCAGCCCACCAAGATACCTGAAATTCCATTACAAAGTCAATCTTTTAGCATCTCTCACTATATGACCTTGAGCAAGAAGATAACATTCAGAGCCGTTGTCATCTGGCAGTTTCATTGAAATCTAGCCCTACAAAAAGATTCTTAATATCTCCACTATTTCTTCTCCCATGTGGACTAGTTGAAGCAAGGCTGCTTTCTCCCCTCCCCAGGAAACACTCTTCTGAGCCTCCTTAATAAATCACAAATCTTCTCTATCTTCTCTTTTTTTCTGCCTCCCCTTTCTTTTCCCTTTCCCTTCTTTTCTCTCCCCTTCTTTCTTCTGCCCATCCATTCCTCTTCCACTCTCTATTTTTTTCTTTCTTCATCTGTTTTTCATTAAACCTCTCAATTGAGTGATACGGACTGGGTGTGGAACTTCTGCCCCATTCTGAGTCAGATACACTGACCATGTATGATAAATGGCTTAATTTTTTGAAAAAAATGCAAAGCCTCCTATAAACCACAAATCTATGGGGTTACTCAGGAAAAATGAATTTGTTTTAATAAATAAAAGAATAGCAGATAAAGAAAATAAGATGCATTGCAAAGCAAATTGAAATGATTTTTGGGTCATTTGCTAATAGAAATTATCTTTTACTTCTTTCCTTTTGTTACTGTGGAAAGCTGGGGAATAAGGTTGACTGGACTGTTTACTATCTAATCAAACTATATTACTTTTCCCACATGCTCATGCTGTGCCCTTTGCTCCTACATATCTCTACCTGTTAGAAAAGTGTAATAGAAAGATGCCCTGTTTTTTAGTTAAATCACTTGGATTTGAATTCCTGCACTATTTGCTGATTGATTGTATGACCTTGGACAACTTATACCTTTCTTATGGCACTTGATACATCCTGCCTTTTATAAGTACTGGAAACTCATATCTCTCCTCTAGATTGTAAGTCAAACAAGCACTTAATAAGCACCTGCTCTATGCTAGATATTACAGACACAGAGAAAAATGAAACGGTTCCTTCCCTCAAGGAGTTTACATTGCATTACATTAGCTGCTTTGTTTTTAATTGTGTAAAAATTATGAACTTTATATTTTACAAAAATGTAAATTTTATGTAATCAAAAATGTTCATTTTAACTTATTTGGTTCTATTTGTTGCTTGTTTGGTTTCACAAACTCTTTCCCTATCTGTAGATTTGATAGGTAATTTCTTCCATTTTGCTCTAATTTGTTTATGCTGTGAACTATTCTACAGCGCATTTCAAAAGTCTGGATGTAATTTTAAGCCCCCTAAACTTCAAAGTTTATAAATAAGAAAATAAGAATAAAAATTTACATTTTTAAAATGTTGATGTATTTCTTATTACAATCACATTTTGGTTATATATCACTTATAATTTTGCTTTCTAAAGATCTTCATCAGCTGCTGTTCAGTAAGTGAAAAGAATGTATGTTTAATATTATCAATAAAATTATTCAAAAATGAGATTTTGATGACTACATGACAATTTTAATATGACTCCATAAGAAAACAACCTAATGAAATTAGAATAGGTGATAGATAAAGATGATTGAGCAATAAGACCTTTTCTACTGGGCCATTATATGAGAAAGTATCTATACATGCAGCTCATAGTGAC
This sequence comes from Antechinus flavipes, assembly GCF_016432865.1. Taxonomy (NCBI): domain Eukaryota; kingdom Metazoa; phylum Chordata; class Mammalia; order Dasyuromorphia; family Dasyuridae; genus Antechinus; species Antechinus flavipes. The sequence continues at coordinate 201,078,230 of NC_067401.1, forward strand.
AGGATGTCCCTTCTTATTAAAATAAAAATTTAAAAAGTATCTTTTAAAATTAAGTATAAAAAATGTAAATAGTTAAGCTTTAAATGATTTTTTCTAAGTCTGTAGCATTTTCACGCCCAAAAAGTACTAAAGCTTTAAAAGTATACTAAGACACCAGGAACATGCTGTGTATGAATTATATATCCATTTGGACCATATCTTGGCATAAGGTATGAAGTATTGGTCAAAATCAGATTCCTGCCAGATTGTTTTCCATTTCCCCAGAAGTTTTTTGTTAATTTTTTTTGTTTGTATGTGTACATTTCTTTTTTTTTTCTTTTTTAAAATAAATAGTGAATTCTTACTCCTGTAGCCAGGGGCTTTTGGATTACTTAAATAATAGTTTAAAAGATTCTTTTGCTTCATTATATTGTGGACTTAATATGTTATACCACTATTTAAAAACAAATATTGTTTATTTTTAAACATTCTTTTAAAATTTTGAGTTCCAGATTCCCTCACTCCCACCACTGCCCTACCCACTGAGAGGACAAGGAATATAATATCAATTATATGTGTGAAATCCTGCAAAACAGATTTCCATATTACCCATATTTCCAAAATAGTAAGAAAAATAAAGTAAGAAAATTGTACTTCAATTTGTACTCTAAGTTTGTCAGTTCTCTTATTGAAGGTAAATAACATTTTTTCTTTATGAGTCCTTTGGAAAGATCTTGGATCATTGTAATGATCTTAATAGTACCCAAGTCTTTCATGACAGATAATCATACAACATTGTTGGTATTGTGCACAGTCATCTTCTGGTTCTTCTCTTTTCATCACTTTTCATCAGTTCAAATAGATGTTTTTTCTGAAACCAACCACTTTGTCATTTCTTATAGTACCAGAATCTTTCATCACAATCATATTGAAACAACTTATTCAGCCATTTTCCTTTCAGTTGGGCATCCTTTCAGTTTCCAATTTTTTGTCTCCACAAAAAGAGCTGCTACAAATATTTTTGCACATAGAAGTCCTTTTCCTTTAATTTCTTTGGGATACATACCTAATTGTGGTAATACTATCAAAGATTATACAATATAACATTTTAGACATAGTTCCATATGGTTCTCTAGAATGGTTGTACCAGTTCATTATTGTGCCAACAATTCATTAATATACCCATTATCCCTTATTCTCTCTAGCTTTTGTCATGTTTGATGGATGAGGTCGTATGTCAGAATTGTTTAATTTGCCAAAGACTTAAATGAAATGATGCAAAGTGAATTGAGCAGAACCAGGTAATTTAGGGTTAGGGTTAGGGTTAGGGTTAGAGTTAGGGTTAGGGTTATACAAAAAACAACAATTTATCATACAATCATCAACTGTGAATGTCTTAGAAATTGTTAGCAAAACAATAATCCAACACAGTTCTGGAAGAGGGATGATGAAAAATGCTATGTACTTCCAGAGAAAGAATTGATGGAATACAGCTTGAAGAATACTGTTTTAAATTTTTAAATTTCTTCTTCTTTTTTTAATCTATATTTTCTTTTACAACACAACTTATCAAATTGCTTGCCTTTTCAGCAATGGGGTGGGGAGGCTCAGAGTGAATTTGAAACTCAAAATTGTAAAAAAAAAAAAAAAAAAAAAAGGTTAAATTTGTTTTTTAATGTAATTGGGGAAAAATAAAATATTGGAAAGAGAAAAAAAATTGCCACCTCCAAAGCCTCCCTTTGATGTTCCTGATTCATTCCAGGCCTATACGCACCCTAATGTTATAAGACCTCTTTTGCAAAGCTAAATTGTTTTAGGCTGAAAAAGTGTTTCCCTCTTACCTTTTGTGATCTCTACTTCTCCAAAATGTGATTTGAGGCATTAATTCAATTTTTGCAAGGGGGAGAAATATTTGGAGAATTGAACTGGGTTTTGGCCCTTACTCTACCAATATGGGTCCACCAAGATAGGCTTCTTGAAGAAGGTAGGACATGAGGTAGTACCTGAAACCAGAAGAAAGATATGAGGATAAGGGAATTCCAGTCATAGGGCACAACCAGTGAAAATTCAGGGAGATGGAATGTTTTATCTGAAGAACAGAAAGCAAACTAGTATCACAGGATTAAAGGACAAATGGAGGCAAGTATTATAGGAATAGGAAAGGTAGGATGGGCCCAAGGGCTTTAAAGACTAAATAAGGAAGTTTATATTTATTTAAATATTTAAATACCAAATAGAGGAGTTTCAATTTAATCTTAAAGGAAATGGCGAGCCACAGGAGTTTATTGATTTGGGAATAATAGAATCAAAACTGTGCTTTAGGAATATTACTTTTATAGCTTTGTGGGTGATGGATGGGAATGAGGAGAGACCAATTAAGAAGCCACTGAAATAGTCCAGGCAAGAGGTTATGAAGGCTTAAATTTAAGGTCATAGTTTTCTAAGTGGAGAGGAATAGAATAGATAGAAATAGCTCCATAACAACTAGGACAGTTTAATTCTCTTTGCTATAGGTCTACTACATAGCAGACAGATGATAAATATTTGCTGAATCGAATAATATTTTTGATCCTTAGAATTGTCCATGTGCCAGATGGGGAAGTTGAGATAGAGAAAAACAAATGAATAAGTCTGGAGGAATAAGATAGAGGGAGAAAAGATAGGGGAGGAGCTATATCTCCTATTCAGTGATACCTGCTATCTAGAGCAAAGAAAGAAAAAAAAAAACCCTTCATCTCTGTGCCAACTCTGATCTTGGCTCCCTCCTCCCTGTCTCCTCTCACTACAGAGAGGATCTGAGAACAGACTTCAAAGAGAGCTCCTGGCTCAGATCAGCTCTGCAGGGACTGTAGACAAGAACCAGAGAGGATGCAGTGGCCAGGAAGGGACACTGTGGAGAAGAGGCTCTGTGACCATCGCTTCCTCTTGCTTGGCAGTAGGCAGTGTGTTGTAATGGAAAGAGCTTTGGATGTGGTGTCAGACCACCTGGGTTCTAATCCGAGCTCTGCCATTTTCAGAGTGTTGGGGAAGGCTAGGACCCAATTTAATTTTTAAAATCATCTTAGGGCTAGAATATCAGAATGAACTTTGCCAAGTTTTATCTCCTTGTTATTTTTAGTTGGACAGTTTTATTTTGTAGAGCAGATTAATTCAGAGGAAGGGTTATTGTGAGGGGAGGTACAGGGAGCTGCACACTGTGGGTGGCCACCTCCAACAAAATGAGATATCAGTGAAAATGAATTATTTTTTTAAAAATGGACCCTATTGACCCAGTTCTATTCTTTGTGAATCTCAGGTATGGTATGGTATGGTATGATATGGGATGGCACTTTCTCCTGGCTCTTCAACTTTGTAGAGGAGAGAGCTCTCCATGGTAGTTTTCTTTCCTTAGTTAGTGTTGGCTCTTCCCAATGAAGAACATTTCCAACTTGGTATCCTGCCTATCTCTAGGATTCTTAGCATTTGGCATTTCTTCCAAAAGAACTTTGTAGGGAAAAGGGATAAGGGAACTTTGTAGGATCAAAAGGATGCTGTTGAGAGGAGCTAGATCCTCCTATAATCATAGAATTTTAAAGCTGAAAAGATTCTGAGAGACCTAGTTTAAGCCTCTCATTTTATAGATGGAGAAACTGCAGACCAGAGGAGTAGCAGAATTTATTTGCAAATGCATTCCACCAGGAGTCAGAAGGCATGGGTTTGAATTCAGACTTTTCCTTAATACCTGCATAATCTTACAAATACTTTATTATTTTTTTTCTTCTCTGAGAAATGGATTGTAAGATCATGGCATTAGGGAATGTCTGCCCCAATCCTCTCATTTTACAGATGGAATGAGATGTCTATTACACAAATAATATATAGCAGAGTTGAGATATAAGTCCCAATTTTCTGGCTCAAAATGCAGTACTATTTGTACTCTATCACTAGATTGTAAACTTATTAGGCTGGAAGTCATCAATGATCATTTATTAAGTATCTAAATATGTACAAGAGTAAGAACTAGGGATACAAAAAAGGGCAAAAAATGATCTTTGCCTTCAATAACTCATGGTTTGATGAAAGAGACATTGTGCCAACCATTATGAACAAACAAAATACAGACAAAACAAACTGGAAGGAACCTCAATAATATAGACCTTGGGCAAGTCACTTACTCCTCTGGCCCTGAATTTGATGCTGTAGTTCAGTCATGTCCGACTCTTCATGACCCTATTCGGAGTTTTCTTGGCAAAGATACTGGAGTGGTTTCCCATTTCCTTCTCCAGTTCATTTTTACAGATGAAGAAACTGAGGCAAACAGGATTAAGTGCTTTTCCCAGAGTCACACCGCTAATAAATGTCTGAGACTAAATTTGAGCACAGAAAGATAAAATTATCTAATTCCAGATGCAGTACTGCATTGTGCTAACTAGTTGCCATGACCTTCAGTTTCCTCCTCTGTGAAATTAGAATTTTGAATTACATACCCTTTGAGGTCTCATGAGTTCTAAGTGACATATCCAAATCCATTTAACACTTTCATGGAAGAGCCAGATTGAGGATTAAAGTGGCTGATTAAACTTCTGCTGTATACACACACATTATTATTTTTTAGAGGAGATTAGGACTAAAGGACTTTGTCATCAGTCTTTTTTATCTAGTGATTTCCTTCTTCTATTTTCTAAATCATTTCTTGTCAAGCACTTGTTCTTATTTGCTTCATCTGTGCCATCTTCATTCTCACTCTCATTATTTTAATCCCTATTGCTTTCTGTCTCCTTGGCTTTTATGGGGATAGATTTCATGTGATGAGATTTCTGCAGCCTATATTGGCAGGTATTTCTTCTTCTATTTCTACTTTTCAGTCTTCTCTTGCTGGTATGGTTCTGATTTTCATTATTTTCCATAGCAAATTTCAGCAAATTTCAAGAATATTCTAGATGTAAGGCACTGAATTAAGTGCTGGGGATAGAAAGACAGTAATGAGTCCCTACTTTCAGAAACTTTTCATTCTTTTGGAGAAAAACACAGAAACAGGTCAGCAAACAAAAAAATACATTCACTGTAAAGATAGAGTAATTTTAGGAGGGAGATAACACTGCTGGATAAATAAGGAAAATTGTCACATAGTAAGGGGTACTTGAACTGAGCCTTGAAGGAAGCTAGGGAAACTGAAAAATGGAATCAGTGAAAAATTTGCCAGGTTTGGGGGGCAGCTTGTACAAAGGCACAGTGGTGGGAGATTGAAATGTCATTTGATAACAGATAGTCTGACATTCTTCCTCACTAATGTTTTTCCATTTCCCCATTCTTTCTCATTTTGATTGTCAAGACTATTGCTTTAGATGGCATATCTTTTTTCTTGGCAAATATACCTGATACTTGGGGATCATTGATCTAAATCTCTCCTTCTTTCCATAGCTAAATTTCTTGAGAAGGCCATCTGTATTTGATTTATTTCCTTTCCTCTTTTAAAAAACTTTTCAATCTGACTTTATACTTTATCATATGACTAAAATTGCTCTCAATAATTATCAATGATGTTCCAATTGGCAAATCTAGACATTTTTAAGTCCTTATCCTTTTTTTACCTCTCTGCAGCTTTTGTGACACCATCAGTAAGTATTTTCTTGATTTATTTTTTCTTTCTGGGGTTTGTGACATTGTTCTCTCCTGGTTCTTCTCCTACATTACCAATTCTCAGTTTCCTTTGCAGGATTTTAATCCAAGTCTTGTATGCTTTCTATGAGTGTCCCCAAGCCTCTATCCTGGGCTCTCTTCTTTTTCTTTTATACTTGGTGATCTCATCAGCTCTCTTGGATTCATTGATAATCCTCATTCAAATGACCCTCAGATCTATTTGTCTAGCTATATCCTCTGTTTCTATTTCCAGTATCACATCTTTATCTGCCTATTATACTCTTAAACTAGATGTATTATAGACATCTTAAACTCAAGATCTCTCAAATCAAATTCAATATCTTTCCTCTCCCCTCTCCATTCCCGTTTCCAACCAGATATGCAACATCCTTATTGCTGAAAAGGTACCAAAATCTTCATATTCACCAATACCAGCAACTTAGATGTTATGCCCAATTTCTTATTCTCTAGGGATACCCCTATATACATTTAGTTGCCAAATCCAAACTTATTTGACTCTCATAATTTTCTTCATCTATTACTCCTTTCTCTCCCCGCCTTTTCCTCTGACACTGCTATCACTTTGGTTTAGGCCCTCATGACTTCATACAAGCATCTAGTTGGCCTCCCTGCCTACTCTAGCCTATCCTCCTCTTAGCCATCAGAGTGATGTTCCCAAAGATCTGACCATGTCGCTTATTCAATAAACTAGCAGTTTATTATGCCCTTATTACATCCAGAATCAAACAAAATTCTATGTCATTCAAAGCTCTCATTACCTGTCTCCTAGCTTTTCAATCTCATTACACTTTACTCTTCTTTAAATATTCTATAATACAATATTGCTAGACTCTACGCTGTTCCTTAACAAGATACACCATTTCCAAAATCCAGGCATTTTCACTGGGTGTTCTTGATGCCTGAAATTTTCTTCTTCCTTTTTACTTCCTAACTTTCCTGGCCTTCTTCAAATCAGCTGAAGTTCTACCTTCTGTCTTCCCCAAACTTATTTGACTTTAATGTCATTCCTTCAGGATTATCTCTAATTTATTTTGTATATATCTTATTTGTACATACTTGTTTGCATGCAAACAAATCTTCCCTTTTTAGATTATGAACCCCTTGAGGGCAACATCTTTTTTGTTTGCCTTTCTTAGTAGTAGTTAGCACAGTGCTTGGCTATATGTGGTTATATGTGGTAAAGCAAATGCTTAATAAATGTTTGTTGCTTGCTTCTTGGGATAGAAGGGTCACAATAACTTGCTGGCCATGCTGATAAGTAGCCTTCCTTTTCAAGGACAATAACTTTATCTTCATTCTTATTCTCTTAATATTCTGACACACTATCATAGAAAATCAAATGTAGAGATGGAAGGAATCCCAGGGGACATTAATTTCAACTTCCTTATTTTATAATTGAGAAAGTCAGACTTAGGGAGTTTAAGTCACTTTCCCAACTTCACACTTGTAGTAAACATCAGAAGCAGAATTAAAATTTAGCTCCTCTGCCTCTAGGAGCCATTGAATATTCTTTCCATTGTACCCTGCTACTTCTTTTTTTATCCTATCTTCTTTCACCTTTTAAATTCACTTTGATTTTTAATTTTTTTAAATAGCATTTTATTTTTCAAATACATGCAAAGATAGTTTTCAACATTCACCTTTACAAAAACTTGTGTTCCAAATTTTTCTCCCTTTTCTCCCTGCAAAACAGCATGCAATTTGATATAGGTTAAATATGTGCAATTCTTCTAAACATATTTCTCTATTCATCTTGCTGCACAAGAAAACTCAGATCAAAAGGGAAAAATAAGACATGAGGAAGAAAAAGAAACAAGTCAAACAACAACAAAGGTCAAGATGCTATGCTTTGATCCACATTCAGTCTCCATTGTACTCTCTCTGGATGCAGATGTCATTTTCCATCAGAAGTCTATTGGAATTGCCTTGAATCAATGTTGATTTTTTTTTTAAATCCAAACAACATGAATTCAATTGTTCTGATTCTGAACTCTTCCGGGTTTTTTGGCCCTTTAAGTGAATTTCCTCTTAAATCATTTTATTTCTATATATTCACTTCATTCTCTCATTGACCCTTAAGAAATTTGAAAAAGTAGCTACATAAAGTTTTAAAAGAATGAAAGCATTTATTCTTTTGCTTAGTATTTTCTTGTTAACTTTAATCATTTAATCATTTATATTTCTGTGTTCTCTCATTTGAAATATTTGCATGCTGAATATTCAACTAATCTCTTATTGCTTTTGAAACTTAGTTGGGACTTCCGGTTAAGATGGAGGAGAGGAGGCACACAGCTACATAAGCTCCACACTTTCTCTCACTATCCATTTCATTACAAGCCTCTGAATTAATGCTTGACTGAAAAAAAAACAAACCCACAAATAGTTACCAAGAGAAGCCATCCTTGAGATTCGCCAAGAAAGGTCTGTCTTTACTGGAGGGCTGGGACGGTTTTAGATCGGGCGCAGGCAGTGGCAGTGAGAGCACGGGAGCAGACTGGAGAGGGGGTGGGGAGTGATCGCAGCCGTCTCTGCGGGGAGAGCTTCGCTACAGGTTTAGATACTTTGCTCTGGCAGCAAGTCAGCAGCCCAGCAGAGAAGCTAAAAACACCGGGGCTGAAGAATACAACCCCAAACAGCTGGAGTCTCTCGGGATCTGGCCACCCCCCCTTTCCCCCCCCACAGTGACTCAGCACGCTTTGGGATCTCAGAGCGCAGGCGCACACAGTCCTGCTAGTGCCTCACTGCTGCCCCCTGCAGTTTGTAGAGGAAGCTCAATAACATACCCAACCCCTCCCCCAAAGAAAGACTCCAGTTTTTTCTGTTTTTCTTTGGTAGTTTGTCTTTGATTATTAGACAGAATGAGCAAGAAGCTGAAGAGGACTTTAACCCTTGACAGTTTCTACACAGATAGAGAGCAGACTCTAAATCCTGAGGAGACTAAAAACAGACAGTCCCCAGGTGAATCCCCAAAGGAGGAGATCATCTGTTCCTCAGCACAGATGAACCTCATAGAAGTAATTAAAAAGGCTCTCACAAGGGAGCTAGAAGAAAAATGGGGAAAGCAGAGTGAGGCTTGGCAAAAGGAGAGGGAAGCTTGGGAAAAGGAGAGGGAGGCTTGGCAAAAGAGCCTGGAGAAAGTTAAAGAGAGAGTGGATAAAGAAGTAAAATCCTTGAAAAATAGGATTGGTGAACTGGAAAACAAAATTGGCGAAATGGAAAAAAAATCCACAGAACAAAAGAACTCAATGGAACAATTAGAAAAAGATTTTTAAAAAGTGAGTGAAGAAAATACTTCACTGAAAATCAGAATTGAACAAGTGGAATTGAATGACTCGAGGAGACAAGAAGAATCAGTCAAGCAAATCCAAAAAAATCAAACAATGGAGAAAAATGTGAAATACCTTCTGGGGAAGACTACAGACCTGGAAAATAGATCCAGGAGAGATAATCTGAGAATCATTGGACTTCCAGAAAAACATGATGAAAAAAAGAGCCTGGACACTATTTTCCAGGAAATTATCAAAGAGAACTGCCCAGAAGTCATAGGAACAGAGGAAAAAATAAACATTGAAAGGATTCATCGATCACCCACTGAAAGGGATCCTAAAATCAAAACACCAAGGAATATAGTGGCCAAATGCCAGAACCCTCAGATGAAGGAAAAAATATTGCAAGCGGCTAGAAAAACCCAATTCAAGTATCAAGGAGCCACAATAAGGATCACCCAGGATCTGGCAGCATCCACATTAAAAGATCGAAGGGCCAGGAATATGATATTCCGAAAGGCTAAGGAACTTGGTATGCAACCAAAAATAACTTACCCAGCGAGAATGAGCATCTTTTTCCAGGGAAGAAGATGGACTTTCAACGAAGTAAGCGAATTTCATCTATTTCTGATGAAAAAGCCAGAACTTAACAAAAAGTTTGATCTACAAATATAGAACTCAAGAGAAATCTAAAAAGGTAAAGATTAATCTTGGGAACTATATTTCGACTATATAGATGTATAAAGAATACATGTATACTGTTCTAGAAATTGATGTGGAAAGGACATTGTACCAGAAAAAGGGGAAAGTGGGGGTAGTACATCTCATGAAGACGCATAGGAAACCTATTATATCTGAGAGAAAGAATGGAGGGGGATGAATATAGTGGGTATCTTACTGCCTTCAGAATTGGCTTTAAGTGAAAAATCTTAAGACATATTCAATCTATGGTGAAACTTCTCCCATCTCATTGAAAAGTGAGAAGGGAAAAGTGAAAAGGGAAGGAATAAGCTAAGTGGAAGGGAATACAGGAACTGGGAGGGAAAGGGGTAAGATAGGGGGAGGAACTCTAAGGCGGGGGGAGGGATACTAAAAAGGGAGGGCTGTGAGAAGCAAGTGGTGCTCACAAGCTTAATACTGGGAGGGGGGGAAAGGGGAAAGAAGGGAGAAAAGCATAAACCGGGGTTAACAAGATGGCAAGTAATACAGAATTGGTCATTCTAACCATAAACGTGAACGGGGTAAACTCCCCCATAAAGAGGAAGCGGTTAGCAGAATGGATTAAAAGCCAGAATCCTACAATATGTTGTTTACAGGAAACACACCTGAAGCGGGGAGATACATGCAGGTTAAAGGTAAAAGGTTGGAGCAAAATCTACTATGCTTCAGGTGAAGCCAAAAAAGCAGGGGTAGCCATCCTGATCTCAGATCAAGCTAAAGCAAAAATTGATCTAATTAAAAGAGATAAAGAAGGGCACTATATCTTGCTAAAGGGTAGCATGGATAATGAAGCACTATCTATATTAAACATATATGCACCAAGTGGGGTAGCATCTAAATTCTTAAAAGAGAAACTAAGAGAGCTGCAAGAAGAAATAGACAGTAAAACTATAATAGTGGGAGATCTTAACCTTGCACTCTCAGAATTAGATAAATCAAACCACAAAATAAATAAGAAAGAAGTCAAAGAGGTAAATAGAATACTAGAAAAGTTAGATATGATAGATCTCTGGAGAAAATGTAATGGAGACAGAAAGGAATACCCTTTCTTTTCAGCAGTTCATGGAACCTATACAAAAATTGACCATATATTAGGACATTAAAAACCTCAAACTCAAATGCAGTAAGGCAGAAATAGTAAATGCATCCTTTTCAGACCACGATGCAATGAAAATTACATTCAACAAAAAACCAGGGGAAAGTAGACCAAAAAATAATTGGAAACTAAATAATCTCATACTAAAGAATGATTGGGTGAAACAGCAAATCATAGACATAATTAATAATTTCACCCAAGAAAACGATAATAATGAGACATCATACCAAAATGTATGGGATGCAGCCAAAGCGGTAATAAGGGGAAATTTCATATCTCTAGAGGCCTATTTGTATAAAATAGAGAAAGAGAAGGTCAATGAATTGGGTTTGCAACTAAAAATGCTAGAAAAGGAACAAATTAAAAATCCCCAGTCAAACACTAAACTTGAAATTCTAAAAATAAAAGGAGAGATCAATAAAATTGAAAGTAAAAAAACTATTGAATTAATTAATAAAACTAAGAGTTGGTTCTATGAAAAAACCAACAAAATAGACAAACCCTTAGTAAATCTGATTAAAAAAAGGAAAGAGGAAAATCAAATTGTTAGTCTTAAAAATGAAAAGGGAGAACTCACCACTAACGAAGAGGAAATTAGAGCAATAATTAGGAGTTACTTTGCCCAACTTTATGCCAATAAATTCGACAACTTAAATGAAATAGAAAAATACCTCCAAAAATACAGCTTGCCCAAACTAACAGAGGAAGAAGTAAATATCCTAAACAGTCCCATCTCAGAAAAAGAAATAGGACAAACTATCAATCAACTCCCTAAGAAAAAATCCCCAGGACCAGATGGATTTACATGTGAATTCTACCAGACATTTAAAGAACAATTAACTCCAATGTTATATAAACTATTTGAAAAAATAGGGATTGAAGGAGTCCTACCAAACTCCTTTTATGACACAGACATGGTACTGATACCTAAACCAGGTAGGCTGAAAACAGAGAAAGAAAATTATAGACCAATCTCCCTAATGAATATTGATGCTAAAATCTCAAATAAAATATTAGCAAAAAGATTACAGAAAATTGTCACCAGGATAATACACTATGACCAAGTAGGATTTATACCAGGAATGCAGGGCTGGTTCAATATTAGGAAAACTATTACCATAATTGACTATATCAATAACCAAACAAATAAAAACCATATGATCATCTCAATAGATGCAGAAAAAGCATTTGATAAAATCCAACATCCATTCCTAATAAAAACACTTGAGAGCATAGGAATAAATTGACTTTTCCTTAAAATAGTCAGAAGCATATATTTAAAACCATCAGTAAGCATCATATGCAATGGGGAAAAACTGGAACCTTTCCCAGTAAGATCTGGAGTGAAGCAAGGTTGCCCACTATCACCATTATTATTTAATATCGTATTAGAAACACTAGCCTCAGCAATAAGAGTCAAGAAAGATATTAAAGGAATTAGAGTAGGCAATGAGGAAACCAAACTATCACTCTTTGCAGATGATATGATGGTATACCTAGAGAACCCCAGAGAGTCTACTAAAAAGCTATTGGAAATAATTCATAATTTTAGCAAAGTAGCTGGCTACAAAATAAATCCCCATAAATCCTCAGCATTTTTATACATCACCAACAAAACCCAACAGCAAGAGATACAAAGAGAAATTCCATTCAGAATAACTGTTGATACCATAAAATATTTGGGAATCTATCTACCAAAGGAAAGTCAGGAATTATATGAGCAAAATTATAAAAAAAGTCTCCACACAAATAAAGTCAGACTTAAATAATTGGAAAAATATTAAGTGCTCTTGGATCGGCCGAGCGAACATAATAAAGATGACAATACTCCCTAAACCAATCTATTTATTTAGTGCTATACCAATCAGACTTCCAAGAAAATATTTTATTGATCTAGAAAAAATAACAACAAAATTCATATGGAACAATAAAAAGTCGAGAATCTCAAGGGAATTAATGAAAAAAAAAATCAAATGAAGGTGGCCTAGCTGTACCTGATCTAAAATTATATTATAAAGCAGCAGTCACCAAAACCATTTGGTATTGGCTAAGAAATAGATTAGTGGATCAGTGGAAAAGGCTAGGTTCACAAGACAGAATAGTCAACTATAGCAATCTAGTGTTTGACAAACCCAAAGCCCCTAACTTCTGGGAAAAGAATTCATTATTTGATAAAAACTGCTGGGATAATTGGAAATTAGTATGGCAGAAATTAGGCATGGACTCACACTTAACACCATATACCAAGATAAGATCAAAATGGGTCTATGACCTAGGCATAAAGAATGAGATTATAAATAAATTAGAGGAACATAGAATAGTTTATCTCTCAGACTTGTGGAGGAGAAAGAAATTTGTGACCAAAGATGAACTAGAGACCATTACTGATCACAAAATAGAAAATTTTGATTACATCAAATTAAAAAGCCTTTGTACAAATAAAACTAATGCAAACAAGATTAGAAGGGAAGCAACAAACTGGGAAAACATTTTCACAGTTAAAGGTTCTGATAAAGGCCTCATTTCCAAAATATATAGAGAACTGACTCAAATTTATAAGAAATCAAGCCATTCTCCAATTGATAAATGGTCAAAGGATATGAACAGACAATTTTCAGAGGATGAAATTGAAACTATTACCACTCATATGAAAGAATGTTCCAAATCATTATTGATCAGAGAAATGCAAATTAAGACAACTCTGAGATACCACTACACACCTGTCAGATTGGCTACGATGACAGGAAAAAATAATGATGAATGTTGAAGGGGATGCGGGAAAACTGGGACACTAATGCATTGTTGGTGGAGTTATGAACGAATCCAACCATTCTGGAGAGCAATCTGGAATTATGCCCAAAAAATTATCAAATTGTGCATACCCTTTGATCCAGCAGTCTTTCTATTGGGCTTATATCCCAAAGAAATACTAAAGAAGGGAAAGGGACCTGTATGTGCCAAAATGTTTGTAGCAGCCCTGTTTGTAGTGGCTAGAAACTGGAAAATGAATGGATGCCCATCAATTGGAGAATGGCTGGGTAAATTGTGGTATATGAATGTTATGGAATATTATTGTTCTGTAAGAAATGACCAGCAGGATGAATACAGAGAGGACTGGCGAGACTTACATGAACTGATGCTAAGTGAAATGAGCAGAACCAGGAGATCATTATACACTTCGACAATGATATTGTATGAGGACATATTTTGATGGAAGTGGATTTCTTTGACAAAGAGACCTGAGTTTCAATTGATAAATGACGGACAAAAGCAGCTACACCCAAAGAAAGAACACTGGGAAACGAATGTGAACTATCTGCATTTTTGTTTTTCTTCCCGGGTTATTTATACCTTCTGAATCCAATTCTCCCTATACAACAAGAGAACTGTTTGGTTCTGCAAACATATATTGTATCTAGGATATACTGCAACATATCCAACATATAAAGGACTGCTTGCCATCTAGGGGAGGGGGTGGAGGGAGGGAGGGGAAAAAAATCGGAACAGAAACGAGTGTCAATATAAAGTAATTATTAAATAAAAATTAAAAAAAAAAAAGAAACTTAGTTGCCTTTTTTTGGTTTAGGAAGGAATCCCAGGGGACATTAATTTCAACTTAGTTGAAACAACTTAGTTCAACAAGTTATTGTCCTTGTAAAGGAAGGCTACTTGTCAGCATGGCCATCAAGGTGTTGTGACCCCTCTACCCCAAGAAGCAAGCGATAAATATATGGTTTACATTGTTGCTTAGGTTCAGATATGTAGGAAATCATATTTTGGGCCATTAAGCCATTTCCTTTGTTCAAAATAAAACTTTAAATAATACTCATTTGATTTCCCATAAATGAGATATTTTTTAAATGATTTGAATAGGTTTTTCTTAATAAGTGAAGACTTTTTTGGTTACCTACAATGTTTCTTGTTTAATATTTAAATATGGAAGTTTTACTTACTATATTACTTTGTGACTTAAACATATGGTTTCTTTCTTTCAGAGCCTTGTAAATTCTTTTGAATTATAATTTACCTTCAATTTTCAAAACTTCTGGGAAATTAACATGTTATTTTCTGAAGGTTTATATTTAGGATTTTTCTCTGGAAACAATATTCTTAGATCATTTTTGAAATTCTATCATTAGAATTAATTGCCTTGGCTGTATACAGCATGTGTCCTTCTATTATTGTTTTCTTTTTATTCAGTTCTATCAAATTTTCTTTCATCTTGTCAAAATATTTTGGAGCCACCCTATTTCCCAGAGCTAAGTCCTAGTAAACAGGCTGTACTTTGAGTCTGGCCTGACAACAAGCCTTTGTACTCTCAATGATCTTACTCAGAGCAATATATTTTGCTCTAATACTAGGTGATCACCGAGGGATTTATGATTTTAGTTCCCCCTATTTCTGAAAGACCTGAGAAGTACCATCTATCATACTCTTAATATGCTCACAGTCTTTGTTCCTAGCAACTACTAAGTTAACCAAACTAGGGACTGCACTCCTATTTGCATGGATTCTGTACCTGATGTGAGACAATCAACTTGGGAATTGCTGGCTAAGAACCCAGGAATGTCTGCATTGTCCACACATGAGCCTGTCATTGGAAATGCTAATCAAGACATGAGAATGATTATGACATGGTCCACCCTTCTTGTATTTTTTAACATATATAAAGCATTGTCTTGCCTCACGTATTAAGCTTACCCTCTTAGGAAGGTGAGCTTCTGCTTGTAAGCACTTTCCTCAAGTTGAAATTAATTAAATTTTGTTTGTGTTCTGCTTTTCATCTCTATTCTGCTCTGTTCACTCTGGTCACTTCCACATTAGAGGCTGATTCTGGTCCAGTTGACATTAATTGCTGTATGAAGTGGAATTGCATACAAAACCAGATTATTGAAATTTCTGATAACAATAGAAGTGGACTAGGTGCCATTGGACATTTATTTCTCTGGAGTTTGACCCCTCTCTTCTGGTGAGTTTTCTGTCTTTTGTTCCTGCTCAGATTTCTAGGCTCACCCTTGATTGAAGTTTTCCTCACAAAGAAAGGCTAGCTCAGAGTCCCTCCCATTAGAGGTGAGGCTCTGGTACATATATCCTTGCTTGCAAGCTGTTTTCCTCATTCAGAAATTAATTATAACAAAATTAGTCTACTTATTCAGTGCCATACCAATCAAACTCCCAATAAATTATTTTACAGAGCTAGAAAAAATAATTACATATTTCATCTGGAAGAAAAAAAAGATTAAAAACTTCAAAGGAATTAATGAAAAAAAAAATACAAATGAAGATGACCAGACCTAAAACTATGCTATAAAGCAGTGGTCATCAAAATCATTTGGTACTGGCTAAGAAATAGAGCAGTTGATCAGTGGAATAGGTTAGGTTCACAAGACACAATAATCAGTGACTATAGTAATTTAGTGTTTGCTAAACCTAAAGACTTTCAAATTTTCTGGGATAAGAATTGAGTATTTGACAAAAATTTCTGAGAACATTGGAAATTAGTAGGGCAGAAATTAGACATTGACCCACACCTAACATCCTATATCAAACTAAGATCAAAATGGGTTCATGATTTAGATATAAAGAGTGATACTATATGAAAATTAGAAGAACAAAGGATAGTCTACCTCTCAGATCTGTGGAGAAGAAAGGGTTTTGTGGCCAAAGAAGAACTAAAGTACATTATGGCATGAAAAATAAATGTTTCTGATTATATTAAATTGAAAAGTGTTTGTACAAACAAAACCATTGTAGACAAGATTAGAAGGGAAGCAGTAATTGGGGAAAAAAATTACATCTAAGGATTCTGATAAAGGCCCCATTTCTAAAATGTGTAGAGAATTTACTAAAACTTTAAAAATTCAAGCTATTCTCCAATTGCTAAATGGTCAAAGAATATGAACAGACAATTTTCAGATGAAGAAATCAAAACCATTTTTAGTCATATGAAAAAATGTTCTAAATCACTATTGATCAGAGAAATTCAAATTAAGACAACCCTGAGGGAACACTGCATACCTCTTAGATTGACTAAGATGATAGGAAAAGAGATAATGATGAATATTGGAGGGCATGTGGGAAAACTGGGACACTAATAGATTGTTGGTAATGTTATGAACTGATCCAACCATTCTGGAGAGCAATATGGGACTATATCCAAAGGGCTATAAAACTATACATACCCTTTGATCCAGCAGTGTCTCTGCTGGGCCTGTATCCCCAACAGATCATAAAACAGGGAAAAGGACCCACATGTGCAAAAATATATGCAGCAGCCTTTTTTAAAGTGACAAAGAACTAGAAACAGAGTGGTTATCCATCATTTGGAGAATGATTGAATAAATTATTGTATATGAATGTTTGGGAATATTATTATTCTATAAGAAATGATTAGCAAGATAATTTCAGAGAAGCCTGGGGAGACTTATATGAATTGATGCTAAGTGAAAATGAGTAGAACCAGGAGAACATTGTACACAGTAACAGCAAGATTATACAATGATCAATTCTGATAGACGTAGCTCTTTTCAACAGCGAGGTGATTCAGGCCAGTTCCAATGGTCTTCTGAAGAGAGCCAGCATAAGAACTGTGGATACTGTGTATCAATCACAACATAGTATTTTCACTTTTTTGTTGTTTGCTTGCATTTTGTTTTCTTTCTCTTTTTTTTTTCCTTTTTGATCTGATTTTTTTTTGGCATAGCATTGATAATTGTGGAAATATGCATAAAAGAATTGCACATGTTTAACATATTTTGGATTATTTGCCATCTAGGTGAGACTGTGGGAGGAAAAGTGGGGAAAAGAATTTGGAACACAAGGTTTTGAAAAGGGGAATGTTGAAAACTATCTATGTGCATGTTATGAAAATAAAAAGCTTTTAAAAAAAGAAATTAATTTAACTTCTATTTGATCCCTGACTCTCCTTAAAAAATTTCTTGTCTGCTCTATTTGGCTCTAGCCACCCACAGGTTAGAGGCCAGTTCCAGTTTGGTTGATAATCTCTATATTTAAAAAAATTCAAATTTACCATGAAATATTTCAAACTGTAAAGTTTTAGAAACATTCTCTGTCCTCTAGGTTGTCTACTCAATTGTTTGTCTTTTGAAAATGTCTTTTTTGGGTGATCTGATTTTCATTTTTATATCTTCTTTTAATTATTTTATCTATCTTGATGATAGTTAAATATAGGATACATATTTACACCATGATGTGTGTATATGTATGCGTGTGTTTGTATGTGTGTATGTGTATGTATTGGGGGGCGTACTAACAACTAAAGTAAACAAAAAGCCTTCTTGAAGGAGGTGGCAATTAAACTAAGCTGTGAAAGGAAGTAGAATGTGAAAGAGATAAAGTTAGAAGGAAAAGGATTCTAGATTGTAGAAATAGTCTATGCAAAGACATATGTGGTGTTGAAACTGAGCAAGACTTCCAATGCCCTGAATTTATTTGCATTTAACTTTCTACCACCCCATGTTGATTCATAAGAAGAGAATAATAATTGATTAGAGATGCTACTGATAAATTTTTAGTATTCAAATTCTTTCATTTTATTTTACCTAGAGGTTGTAAAATTTAAGAGGTCACTTGGTTCATGATTTTGTTTTCAAAGAAGAATATGCCCTAAAGATCATACATAAATTTAGGATGGGTTTACAGGTTTCATATCCTCCTATTTTAAAAGAAGCCTGGGAGCTTAGCATGATAGCACATACCTATAATCCCTGCTGCCAATGATGCTAAAATTGGTGAATTACTAGAATTTAGGAGATCTGACATCTAGAAGTCATTTGGGTGTCTGCACTCAGTCAAGCACTAATATGGAGAAATCTTTAAAAATGGAGTACCACCAATTTGCCTCATGAGGGATAAAGTGGACTAGGTTAGAAAAGTGGAGCAAGTTAAAGCTTCTCTGCTGATTGGTTTTGGGAATGGGCCCATGAGTAGCCATGCTAAATTACCAGGTATCTTTATTTGCAACCTGGCTAGATAAGTAAACTCAATCTCCTAAAAAGAAAGATCCCTGTAGAAATCTCTGTTTTATTGGCCTTTCTGAGTCATCTGTTCTAGAGCTTTATGCCCTTCTCCATCAGGTAGTTCTTCTTCATCAAAACATAAACGAATAGTAAAATTACTTAGTAGAGTGATTGAACTACTTTTGATTATTGATTTTTGTTTTTGAGACAATTGGAGTTAAATGACTTGTCCAGAGTCACACAGCTAGGGAGTGTTTTTTTTTTTTTTAAATTTTTTTATTTAATAATTACATTATATTTACACTCATTTCTGTTCTGATTTTTTTTCCCCTCCCTCCCTCCACCCCCTCCCCTAGATGGCAAGCAGTCCTTTATATGTTGGATATGTTGCAGTATATCCTAGATACAATATATGTTTGCAGAACCGAACAGTTCTCTTGTTGCGTAGGGAGAATTGGATTCAGAAGGTATAAATAATCCGGGAAGAAAAACAAAAATGCAGATAGTTCACATTCGTTTCCCAGTGTTCTTTCTTTGGGTGTAGCTGCTTTTGTCCGTCATTTATCAATTGAAACTCAGGTCTCTTTGTCAGAGAAATCCACTTCCATCAAAATATGTCCTCATACAATATCGTTGTCGAAGTGTATAATGATCTCCTGGTTCTGCTCATTTCACTTAGCATCAGTTCATGTAGGTCTCTCCAAGCCTCTCTGTATTCATCCTGCTGGTCATTTCTTACAGAACAATAATATTCCATAACATTCATATACCACAATTTACCCAGCCATTCTCCAA
Organism: Antechinus flavipes; assembly: GCF_016432865.1. NCBI lineage: Eukaryota > Metazoa > Chordata > Mammalia > Dasyuromorphia > Dasyuridae > Antechinus > Antechinus flavipes. The sequence continues at coordinate 201,097,705 of NC_067401.1, forward strand.
TTGATGGGCATCCATTCATTTTCCAGTTTCTAGCCACTACAAACAGGGCTGCTACAAACATTTTGGCACATACAGGTCCCTTTCCCTTCTTTAGTATTTCTTTGGGATATAAGCCCAATAGAAACACTGCTGGATCAAAGGATATGCACATTTTGATAATTTTTTGGGCATAATTCCAGATTGCTCTCCAGAATGGTTGGATTCGTTCACAACTCCACCAACAATGCATTAGTGTCCCAGTTTTCCCGCATCCCCTCCAACATTCATCATTATTTTTTCCTGTCATCTTAGCCAATCTGACAGGTGTGTAGTGGTATCTCAGAGTTGTCTTAATTTGCATTTCTCTGATCAATAATGATTTGGAACACTCTTTCATATGAGTGGTAATAGTTTCAATCTCATCCTCTGAAAATTGTCTATTCATATCCTTTGACCATTTATCAATTGGAGAATGGCTTGATTTCTTATAAATTTGAGTCAGTTCTCTATATATTTTGGAAATGAGGCCTTTATCAGAACCTTTAACTGTGAAAATGTTTTCCCAGTTTGTTGCTTCCCTTCTAATCTTGTTTGCATTAGTTTTATTTGTACAAAGGCTTTTTAATTTGATGTAATCGAAATTTTCTATTCTGTGATCAGTAATGGTCTCTAGTTCATCTTTGGTCACAAATTTCTTTCTCCTCCACAAGTCTGAGAGATAAACTATTCTATGTTCCTCTAATTTATTTATAATCTCGTTCTTTATGCCTAGGTCATAGACCCATTTTGATCTTATCTTGGTATATGGTGTTAAGTGTGGGTCCATGCCTAATTTCTGCCATACTAATTTCCAATTATCCCAGCAGTTTTTATCAAATAATGAATTCTTTTCCCAGAAGTTAGGGGCTTTGGGTTTGTCAAACACTAGATTGCTATAGTTGACTATTCTGTCTTGTGAGCCTAGCCTTTTCCACTGATCCACTAATCTATTTCTTAGCCAATACCAAATGGTTTTGGTGACTGCTGCTTTATAATATAATTTTAGATCAGGTACAGCTAGGCCACCTTCATTTGATTTTTTTTTCATTAATTCCCTTGAGATTCTCGACTTTTTATTGTTCCATATGAATTTTGTTGTTATTTTTTCTAGATCAATAAAATATTTTCTTGGAAGTCTGATTGGTATAGCACTAAATAAATAGATTAGTTTAGGGAGTATTGTCATCTTTATTATGTTCGCTCGGCCGATCCAAGAGCACTTAATATTTTTCCAATTATTTAAGTCTGACTTTATTTGTGTGGAGACTTTTTTATAATTTTGCTCATATAATTCCTGACTTTCCTTTGGTAGATAGATTCCCAAATATTTTATGGTATCAACAGTTATTCTGAATGGAATTTCTCTTTGTATCTCTTGCTGTTGGGTTTTGTTGGTGATGTATAAAAATGCTGAGGATTTATGGGGATTTATTTTGTAGCCAGCTACTTTGCTAAAATTATGAATTATTTCCAATAGCTTTTTGGTAGAATCTCTGGGGTTCTCTAGGTATACCATCATATCATCTGCAAAGAGTGATAGTTTGGTTTCCTCATTGCCTACTCTAATTCCTTTTATATCTTTCTCGACTCTTATTGCCGAGGCTAGTGTTTCTAATACGATATTAAATAATAATGGTGATAGTGGGCAACCTTGCTTCACTCCAGATCTTACTGGGAAAGGTTCCAGTTTTTCCCCATTGCATATGATGCTTACTGATGGTTTTAAATAGATGCTCCTGACTATTTTAAGGAAAAGTCCATTTATTCCTATGCTCTCAAGTGTTTTTATTAGGAATGGATGTTGGATTTTATCAAATGCTTTTTCTGCATCTATTGAGATGATCATGTGGTTTTTGTTTGTTTGGTTATTGATATAGTCAATTATGCTAATAGTTTTCCTAATATTGAACCAGCCCTGCATTCCTGGTATAAATCCTACTTGGTCATAGTGTATTATCCTGGTGACAATTTTCTGTAATCTTTTTGCTAATATTTTATTTAAGATTTTAGCATCAATATTCATTAGGGAGATTGGTCTATAATTTTCTTTCTCTGTTTTCAGCCTACCTGGTTTAGGTATCAGTACCATATCTGTGTCATAAAAGGAGTTTGGTAGGACTCCTTCAATCCCTATTTTTTCAAATAGTTTATATAACATTGAAGTTAATTGTTCTTTAAATGTTTGGTAGAATTCACATGTAAATCCATCTGGTCCTGGGGATTTTTTCTTAGGGAGTTGATTGATAGTTTGTTCTATTTCTTTTTCTGAGATGGGACTGTTTAGGATATTTACTTCTTCCTCTGTTAGTTTGGGCAAGCTGTATTTTTGGAGGTATTTTTCTATTTCATTTAAGTTGTCGAATTTATTGGCATAAAGTTGGGCAAAGTAACTCCTAATTATTGCTCTAATTTCCTCTTCGTTAGTGGTGAGTTCTCCCTTTTCATTTTTAAGACTAACAATTTGATTTTCCTCTTTCCTTTTTTTAATCAGATTTACTAAGGGTTTGTCTATTTTGTTGGTTTTTTCATAGAACCAACTCTTAGTTTTATTAATCAATTCAATAGTTTTTTTACTTTCAATTTTATTGATCTCACCTTTTACTTTTAGAATTTCAAGTTTAGTGTTTGACTGGGGGTTTTTAATTTGTTCCTTTTCTAGCATTTTTAATTGCAAACCCAATTCATTGACCTTCTCTTTCTCTATTTTATACAAATAGGCCTCTAGAGATATGAAATTTCCCCTTATTACCGCTTTGGCTGCATCCCATACATTTTGGTATGATGTCTCATTATTATCGTTTTCTTGGGTGAAGTTATTAATTATGTCTATGATTTGCTGTTTCACCCAATCATTCTTTAGTATGAGATTATTTAGTTTCCAATTATTTTTTGGTCTACTTCCCCCTGCTTTTTTGTTGAATGTAATTTTCATTGCATCGTGGTCTGAAAAGGATGCATTTACTATTTCTGCCTTACTACATTTGAGTTTGAGGTTTTTATGTCCTAATATATGGTCAATTTTTGTATAGGTTCCATGAACTGCTGAAAAGAAAGTGTATTCCTTTCTGTCTCCATTACATTTTCTCCAGAGATCTATCATATCTAACTTTTCTAGTATTCTATTTACCTCTTTGACTTCTTTCTTATTTATTTTGTGGTTTGATTTATCTAATTCTGAGAGTGCAAGGTTAAGATCTCCCACTATTATAGTTTTACTGTCTATTTCTTCTTGCAGCTCTCTTAGTTTCTCTTTTAAGAATTTAGATGCTACCCCACTTGGTGCATATATGTTTAATATAGATAGTGCTTCATTATCCATGCTACCCTTTAGCAAGATATAGTGTCCTTCCTTATCTCTTTTAATTAGGTCAATTTTTGCTTTAGCTTGATCTGAGATCAGGATGGCTACCCCTGCTTTTTTGACTTCACCTGAAGCATAGTAGATTTTGCTCCAACCTTTTACCTTTAACCTGCATGTATCTCCCCGCTTCAGGTGTGTTTCCTGTAAACAACATATTGTAGGATTCTGGCTTTTAATCCATTCTGCTAACCGCTTCCTCTTTATGGGGGAGTTTACCCCGTTCACGTTTATGGTTAGAATGACCAATTCTGTATTACTTGCCATCTTGTTAACCCCGGTTTATGCTTTCCTCCCTTCTTTCCCCTTTCCCCCCCTTCCAAGTATTAAGCTTGTGAGCACCCCTTGCTTCTCACAGCCCTCCCTTTTTAGTATCCCTCCCCCCGCCTTAGAGTTCCTCCCCCTATCTTACCCCTTTCCCTCCCAGTTCCCGTATTCCCTTCCGCTTAGCTTATTCCTTCCCTTTCCACTTTTCCCTTCTCACTTTTCAATGAGATGGGAGAAGTTTCACCATAGATTGAATATGTCTTAAGATTTTTCACTTAAAGCCAATTCTGAAGGCAGTAAGATACCCACTATATTCATCCCCCTCCATTCTTTCTCTCAGATATAATAGGTTTCCTATGCCTCTTCATGAGATGTACTACCCCCACTTTACCCTTTTTCTGGTACAATGTCCTTTCCACATCAATTTCTAGAACAAGGTATACATGTATTCTTTATACATCTATATAGTCAAAATATAGTTCCCAAGATTAATCTTTACCTTTTTAGATTTCTCTTGAGTTCTATATTTGTAGATCAAACTTTTTGTTAAGTTCTGGTTTTTTCATCAGAAATAGATGAAATTCGCTTACTTCGTTGAATGTCCATCTTCTTCCCTGGAAAAAGATGCTCATTCTCGCTGGGTAAGTTATTTTTGGTTGCATACCAAGTTCCTTAGCCTTTCGGAATATTATATTCCAGGCCCTTCGATCTTTTAATGTGGATGCTGCCAGATCCTGGGTGATCCTTATTGTGGCTCCTTGATACTTGAATTGGGTTTTTCTAGCCGCTTGCAATATTTTTTCTTTCACCTGAGGGTTCTGGCATTTGGCCACTATATTCCTTGGTGTTTTGATTTTAGGATCCCTTTCAGTGGGTGATCGATGAATCCTTTCAATGTTTATTTTTTCCTCTGTTCCTATGACTTCTGGGCAGTTCTCTTTGATAATTTCCTGGAAGACAGTGTCCAGGCTCTTTTTTTCATCATGTTTTTCTGGGAGTCCAATGATTCTCAGATTGTCTCTCCTGGATCTGTTTTCCAGGTCTGTTGTCTTCCCCAGAAGGTATTTCACATTTTTCTCCATTGTTTGATTTTTTTGGATTTGCTTGACTGATTCTTCTTGTCTCCTCGAGTCATTCAATTCCACTTGTTCAATTCTGATTTTCAGTGAAGTATTCTCTTCACTCACTTTTTTAAAATCTTTTTCTAATTGTCCAATTGAGTTCTTTTGTTCTGTGGAATTTTTTTCCATTTCGCCAATTTTGTTTTTTAGAGAGCTGTTTTCTGTTTCCAGTTCACTAATCCTATTTTTCAAGGATTTTACTTCTTTATCCACTCTCTCTTTAACTTTCTCCAGGCTCTTTTGCCAAGCCTCCCTCTCCTTTTCCCAAGCCTCCCTCTCTTTTTGCCAAGCCTCACTCTGCTTTCCCCATTTTTCTTCTAGCTCCCTTGTGAGAGCCTTTTTAATCACTTCTATGAGGTTCATCTGTGCTGAGGAACAGACGATCTCCTCCTTTGGGGAATCACCTGGGGACTGCCTGTTTTTAGTCTCCTCAGGATTTAGAGTCTGCTCTCTATATGTATAGAAGCTGTCAAGGGTTAAAGTCCTCTTCAGCTTCTTGCTCATTCTGTCTATTAATCAGAGATAAACTACCAAAGAAAAACAGAAAAAACTGGAGTCTTTCTTTGGGGGGGGGCTGGGTGTGTTATCGAGCCTCCTCTACAGACTGCAGGTGGCAGCAGTGAGGCACTAGCAGGACTGTGCTGCGCCTGCGCTCTGAGATCCCAAAGCGTGCTGAGTCACTGAGGGGGGAGAAAGGGGGGGGGGGGCCAGGTCCTGAGAGACTCCAGCTGTTTGCGGTTGTATTCTTCAGCCCCGGTGTTTTTAGCTTCTCTGCTGGGCTGTTGACTTGCTGCAGGTTCCAAACCTGTAGCGAAGCTCTCCCCGCAGAGACGGCTACGATCACTCCCCACCCCCTCTCAGCTCTGCTCCCGTGCTCTCACTGCCGCTGCCCTCAGCCTGCGCCCGATCTAAAACTGCCCCAGCCCTCCAGTAAAGACAGACCTTTCTTGGCGGATCTCAAGGATGGCTTCTCTTGGTAACTATTTGTGGGTTTTTTTCAGTCAAGCATTGATTCAGAGGCTTGTAATGAAGTGGATAGTGAGAGAAAGCGCGGAGCTTATGCAACTGTGAGCCTCCTCTCCGCCATCTTAACCGGAAGTCCAGCTAGGGAGTGTTAAAGTGTCTGAGACTGGATTTGAACTCTGGTACTCCTGAAGTCAGAGCCAGTGTTATTTCCATTGCACCATCTAGCTGCCCCTTGATTATTGCTTTTTAATAAACACACCTATTATAATGGTCTCTAGCTATTTATTTTATGTTAGAGGCAAAGCTCAAATTTTACAGTGGACAGAAATATGTGGAGAGGATAGTTTCCAAAGTTGTCTTAGGGCACACATAGATACCTCGACCTGGTATGATTCTTTATATCTAATTTGAATCCTATTTATACTTTCATTCTGCCCCCTCTCACCAATCCCCTATTGTCATTGTGACTACTTTATCATAAGCTCTTTGAAGAAGGGAATCAAGTCTTTTTCAAACTTTGGACTCTCCACAATCACTGAGCATAATATGTCTAATTTTTCTTGTTGTATTTTATGGACACCAAAGACAGTCTTTGTTTCTCATCTAATAACAAATAAAAACTTAGAAGCCCTTTATCACATCTTCCATTTTTTTACTATTTAGAAAATAGCATCAATTGTGAAGTGAAATGTGCAGAACCAGATCATTGTAGACAGAAACATCAATGATATATGATGAGATACAATGAGATGATTCATGCCATTTCCAATGATCTTATGATGAAGAGAGACATCTCTACCCAGAGAGAGGACTATAGGAACTGAATGTGATCACAACATAACATTCACTTTTTTTTTGGTTGTTCTTCACTTGCATTTTATTTTCTTATTCATTTTCTGTCATTTTTGATCTGATTTTTCTTGTGCAACAGGAAAATTGTATATATACATTTATACATATTGGACTTAACATGTATTTTAACATGCATAACATATTTTGGATTGCTTGTCATCTAGGGGTGGGGGTGGGGGAGAAGGAGGGGAAATCAGAAACGCAAGACTATGCAAGGGTCAGAGTTAAAAAAAATTATCCATGCAAAAGTTTTGAAAATTATAAGCTTAAAAAAAAAAACGAAAATAGCATTACTAAAGATAGAACCAAAGGAGGAGGTTTGAGTTAATGTTGTATCCCAAGTTCATTTAGGCTATAGCCAAAATGGCTAAAGGGCAATTACCCCATATTATGTGCCATCAGTTTACTTGGATAAATGAATACATGTTGAAGGCTTGCTAAATCTGTTATCTTTAATAACAAGGGTTTATTTTTATATAATGTTTTAAGATTTAAAGTTTATAGGTATAAAAATATACACTGATAGATTAACTTGTTTCCCATCAAAATCTAATAGAACCTGGATTTAAAATCAGGATTCAAGACTCTATGTCTAGTGTCTTTTTCACTATATCATAAAGTGTCCTAAGAACAAGTAGCCCTAGTGGGCTCTGTTTCTCCTTTGGCTATAAGTATACTCTCATACATTTTAGAATCACAGCATCATAGATATAAAAAGGGACCTTAGAAACTGAGCACAACCTTTAAGGAATCCTAAGAATGCTTGACAATAGTAATTCAGTTTCTCCAAAGTTGGTGGATGAATTCACTAGTAGGTGGATGGCTACGTAGTCCATTCCTTTGTTTGTCAAACTTAATTATGAGAAATGTCTAATGATATATTAAAATCTGCCTTGCTGAAGTTTCTATTTCCCTTTTGAAGCAATATAAAGGATGATTCCTTTTTCTTCTACATAACACCCTCTTATATATTTGAAGGCTATCATCTTGCTACTTTATCTTCCTGACCTTCCCTACATAACTGGGAATACAAAAGACTGTAGACAGCAAAATAACCCATTTATATTCAATTCAAGGAATTGAACAAGCTTTTATTGATTTATTGAACTCAATTTATTGAACACCATTTATTGTGTCAGTTATGCTAGGCCCTGGTAATAAAAAGACAAAAATAATACAATATGTGTTCTCAAGGAGTTTAAGTCTACTAGGGACTCACAGTCTACTGGTAGAGGTGAGAAAATTTATTCTTTTGCTTTCTCTGTATATGCTTATGTGTATATAACAGTATACATTAGAGGGTAAGTCCCTTGAGAACAGGGAATGTTTTTTTTTTTTAATCTGTATCCTCTTCACTTAGGATAGTACCAAGCACATAGTAGATAATTAATATATTTGAATTAAAATATGAAAAACAGTTAAGTAATACTTAAAGGGAATAAATTCAAATGTGTACTCTAAACTACTCTTGGAGCAAATGGATATAGACATGTTTGCTGTTTCAATTTGCTTCTATAAAACATTTATTGGTGCCCTAGCTGCTACCAACATTTGGACTTTAAAGGTCTTCTCTCAGTATCCATCCTCTTAGGCCATATAAGCAAATTCATGCATTTGCTTCTCTCCAAGGCCGTCATTACTAGTTCCTGAGAGGAAGAAACTGTATGGGAAGGCCCTTCACCTCCAAGACAAGTTTGCTTTGTGGCACTTTTATCTGTCAGCTGAACAGAGAAAAGATGGGAAAGAGTACAAAAGGAGCTGAGAACATACCATTTTTCTCTCTTCTAGGCTGGTGTAAAGAATCACTTCATATGTGTTCATCTTGAGTTCCAGTCGGCCAGTCATCTTGGAGGCAGCCCCAGTCCCTGAAAATTAATCAGAAGTTGTCAGTTATCTTCTTCAAAAGACCATTTGCCATATTATTGGGAGAGAAAAGAGATGTTTGAATTGATCAAGGAATTCCTCTGATTAACCATTATTGTACATAGGCAGCCTCCAAACCCCCTTCAGAGGTATTGAGAGGGGGACTATCATTCTGTAATTGTCAAGTGGAGTAGTATGAAAAGGGAAATGTACTGGTTTTAGGGTAATGAACCTTAGCAAAGATGCCCTTTGGGCCTCAGTTTCCTCATCTGTAAAGCAAGGAATTTGTAATAGATGATCTCTGAGGTTCCTTATAGCTCCAAAATCTGATTTTATGATCCAACCATCTGTATCCAAATGACTGCAGTTGTTACAAATTCATCCATCTGGCGCTACCATTCTGTGGATACCAAGCATAATCACAGTTCATGAGAAATTTGGTGAAGAGTAATGGATTTGGGGAATTGAAGGGGGCAAGTGAGAGAGATACAGATATACATCACAGTAGTCTTTCCCAGCTGTCTTCCCATTGAATCAGCACATCAGCAAAGAATAAAGACTTGCCACTTAAGGGAAGACTCCCAGAGCACCCACTCAACTGCAGCTGTGTCCTTCCTTGGGCACCGAGGACTTACTTGAATCAGCTTTCCTCTCAGTTGCTAAACCAATTCTAACTGAAGGCAATAGAACTGTGGCCAGTTTTACATGGTTCTCCCCAGAAAGGTCCCAGCTAAATACTGCTTCTGAGGGCCAGAATGACATATCCAATCACTCACAGGACATTTCTCCTTGCTTTTGCCACTTCTCTGGCTTTCCTGTGTGCCATAAGATGCCATGCTAACATCGTATTTGATTTATTCTCTTGTTCTCAATCTTAAACTGAGGGTCCTGTGGACCTATCTACTCAATCCTCTGCATCAAATAAAACAAGCTTGTAATGTTGGGTGGCCCGGGATCCTTCAGGAAGAAAAAGGACTAGAAAGTAAAAACTCTAAGATCCATTCCTTTTCTGCCTCTGGCTGACCCACAACTAAAGAGAGAAGGGTGGGGGGAGTGATTAATTTCCAGTTTACCTTTTCTTTAACATAACAAACTTAGGCTTTTTGGAGACTTAATTGGATCTATTCTTGGATGCGACAAAAAGTTGGTGAGAGATGAAAGGGGCAGATCAAGAAAAAAAAAACATTTCAAGTGAATAATTTAAGATCACATCCATAATTAATGGCATTTGGCATGCTTCCCCTAGCACTCTAATCATAGCTCGAAATGTGCTAATTAGAGCAGTTTGGTGCAAATCAGTCGGTGCAGGTGTGGAAGAGAAGCCTCTATTCTTTTCCACCATGGTGGGAGAACAAACTCTTCTACCTAGATCTTCTCCCATTGATGTTAAGTTCTGTGTGATTCAAAAGGCACGTCTCTGAAGGCAAAAGAGAAAACCCACCTGTGGGTCTTTGATCAGGGGACACAGCAAGTTGGAGCCCACTCGGCCCTCCATGTGCAAAGTATCAAGGGGAAGAAGACTCATGTTTGCCCTGCAGGGGGCATGCCTAAGGATAAGGCATGTATGTTGGGAATATAAAATCAGAAAAGTGTAATGTCCCTATTCCATCTCTGCTCCCATTCCCATCCTCCACTCCCACATAATTTTACCCAAGGGAGGCTTTGAGATTTTTTCATACATGTTAGACTTGACCTATCCTACAATAAATTCCTAAGAAACATGGAGAAGAGTTAGAAACAGCTCCCACACATATAAAAAGTTATTCTAAAAAAGCTGACTTTCATTATGACCTGCTTATTGAGTCTTAGGCAGTTGTTCATTTGACATATCTCTACTTAAGAGGTTCTTAACTTTCTTTGTGTCATAGGCTTCTTGTTGGTCGGTAAAATATGGGTTCCTCCTGATTCAGTTAGTGATGTAGTGGATATAGTACTCTGGCTGAAAACAGAAAGATCCGAGTTCATATTCACCTTCAGACACTAACCATATGATCCTGAGTAAGAAGACACAATCTCAATTTGCCTCAGTTGTGATTGTTGTGATTATAGAATGAAATGAGATTTTACACACATACACACACACACACACACACACACATGCACACAATGCACATATACACATACACTATAGTAGGCACTAGTAGGCACTATGTAAATGGTTATTCTCTCCTTTCTCAGAATAAGATTTCTAAATTCATAAAATAAAATACATAGGATTATAATTAAAATCTATTTCAATATAAGATTTTAAACAAATTTTAGCAAAACATTTGTTAAAATTTATTTGTTTAAAAAACACAAATTTATGGATACAGGTTAAGAATTCCTGTGCCTAGTTCAATTTCTTTTCAGAAGATGATACAAGAAGAATTAAAGGGAAGAGGTGACATGTATACTAGAATTATATATTTATAATGCCTTAATTTAGCTTTCTATTTGGGTCATAGGGTTAGGATTAGAAAGAATGTGGATATTATCTAGCCCAATATTTTAATTTTATAAGAAAAGAGTTACAGAGAGCTTAAGCATCTCTACCAAGTTCATACAGGTATTAGTGGTACAACCACGACTGGAGCCCAGATTTGCCTATTTCAAATCTATCAAATTGTGTCATGATATCTTACTTCTCTGGATTTTTGTTTCTCTTGTTTCCCATTCCTGAAAGGTCTTACTTTCCATGTTAAAAAAGAAATTGGTAAATCATGTCCTTGATTTGACAACTTGCTAAAACGTTATTCTTCCAAAAGGCATTGCAATTGGATAGGTAACTCATGAAGATCCCAAAACTGTAAGAAATCATATAGCTTACTTTAGTACTAAATAAAGAGCTTTTTCCTGGGCAATTCTCTGTAATATAGTATAAATATCATTATTCACATTTCACAGATTAAGATTCACAGAAATGAACTTTGTCATGATAAACCTGATAAAACCAAAAATTGAGAGGGGAACAGGGAACTCTTCCTGATGTCCCTCAGATGCAACCATGTAATGATTGCTTACTTCTCAGGGTGACTATTCCACATTCACTTTAACAAGGCAAAACATTCATGATTTGATTATCTTTTGTTCCCTTTTAAGAGTATATATTTCGGAGGAATCACTTATAGTTGAAGAACAGTGTTAGGTTTTGGTATTCACTATTTTTTACACTATTTTTTTAAACTATTAATTTACCTATCATTTATTTATTCAGTTTATGTGTATCTACTTATATGGAAAGGTAAAAGAAAAAAAATGGGCTTATCTTTCATCTACCACACTGTTATATTTAAAGTCCTTATCTTTGCCGGACTCCAGAACATAGACCTCTAAAAGAAACTCTTCCCAGAAGTTCAGTTCTATTCAAAATAGTTTAGCCACCAGATGGCCCACAATTTCTAGGGTGTGTGGGCTTTAACAGTGAGACATAAAATGAGAGTTGAAACTTCTAAGTTCCAATTTTTAAGGGTTTTTTTTTTTTTTAACAATTTTGAATGGGTCAGATTGAAAACTTGACTTTGTCAAATCATAGGGTATACTAATGAATATTCAATCCCTTGAACAGCTTTTTTTCTTTGAGTCAAAGTATTGATTTAACCACACTGTATCAGGAACACAGAAGAGAGACACCAAATCTTTATTTTAAAAGTATATTCAACAATCCATTCTCCAATTGATAAATGGTGAAAGGATATTAACAGAAGACAATTTTTAGACAAAGAAATTAAAACCATTTATCAAAAATGCTCTAAATCACTATTGATTAGAAAAATGCAAATTAAGAAAACTCTGAGGTACAACTATACCTCTCTCAGATTGACTAAGATGCCAGAAAAAGATAATGAAGAATGTTGGAGGGAATGTAGGAAAACTGAGACATAATACATTGTTGGTGGAGTTGTGAACTGATCTAATCTTTCTGGAGAGCAATATGGAAGTATGTCCAAAGAATTATCAAACTGTGCATATCTTTTGTTCTAAAAGTCTTTTTACTGGGCCTGTATCCCAAAGAGATCATTACAAAGGAAAAAAAGGATGCATGTATACAAAAATGTTTGTAGCAGTCATTTTGTAGTAGCAAGAAACTGGAAATTGAGTGGATGCCCACAAGCTGGGGAATGGCTAAATAAGTTATGGTATGTGAATGTTATGGAATATTATTGTTCTGTAAGAAATGATCAACAGGATGATTTCAGAAAGACCTTGAGACAGTTATATAAACTGATGCCAAGTGAAATGAATAGATTCAACAAAACATTATACACAGCAACAAGATTATGTGATAATCAACTCTGATGGATGTGGCTTCTTTCAACAATGAGGTGGTTCAGGCCAATCTCAATAGACTTGTGGTGGAGAAAAGCATCTGCATCCAGAAAGAGGACTGTGGGGATTTAATGTGGATTACAACATAGTGTTTTTAGTTTTTATGCTATTGTTTGCTTGCTTTTTTTTCTTTCTCATTTTTATTTTCCTTTTTGAACTGATTTATCATGTGCAGCATGATAATTGTGGAAATATATGTGTATATATATATAAGAATTGGACATGTTTAGCATATATTGGATTACTTGCTGTCTAGGTAAAGGGGTGGGGAAAGAGAGGGAGAAAAATTTGAAATGCAAGGTTTTGTAATGGTGAATGTTGAAAACTATCTTTTCATATATTTTGAAAATAAAAACTATTATTAAAAAAAAAGATTTTGGAGGGTGCTATACCTTTCATCACACACACACACACACACACACACACACACATGCACACACGCACACATATATTCAGAGTATCAGAAGTGGCACTGGAGGGGGGCATAGCCAAGGTGGTGTAGAGTAGACAGGTCTTAGAGTTCTTCCTGGATTCCTTCAGATCAACACCAGATCAAACTTCTGAATAGGATTTGGAGTAACACAGTCCACAAATATTTAGAGTGTGCAGAAAATATTTTGGAAGAACTTCAGAAAAGATCTGTTTTGACTGATTGCTGTGGGAGGGATGGGAGAAAGGCAGCTGAACACAGATGCAGTACAGGGATCCAGAGCAGAGTGGCATCTACACTGGTGGGGAAAGCTACCGGGAGGCTTTTAACCAAAATGCAGCAGCATTGACTACTCTGTCCTCATTCAGAATCCAATAGATCAGCAGACTAGCTGTGAGACATCCAACACAATTAGAAAAAGTAAATAGTAAACTCCTGAACCCCAGTATAACAAGATTTGGCCATATCCACCCAGGATGGGAAAGAAGCCAGCAGCACCACACTCAGGGTAGCTTGCAGTCACTGTTGCCTGGAGAGAAAGCTTAGGACAATCTCCCCTTTGCCCTGAGAGCAGACTTCAATATTTAAAAATGAGCAAAAAAAGCAAAAAGAGCTCTGACCATAGATAGCTTTTATGGAGACAGAGAGAAATGGACTTTAAACCAGAAGAAACTAAAGACAAAACATCTCCTGATAAAGCTTTGAAGAGTGATATAAATTGGTCTCCATCTCAAAAGGCTCTCTTGGAAGAATTAAAAAAGGATCTTAAAAGAGAATTAAAAGAAAAATGGGGAAAGGAAATAAGATCTCTAAAAAAGAAAGTAGAAATTGTCTGAAGAAAATCACTCCTTAAAGAATAGTTTTGGCAAAATGGACAAAAATTAACTCCTTGAAAAACAGAATTTATAAAATAAAAAAAAAATCCAATGAAGAAAACAACTCATTTAAAAATTCAGTTGGCTTGAGGCAGTTAGGTGACACAGTGGATAGATTACCAGCAAGTCAGGAAAACTGGAGTTCAAATCTAGCCTAAGTCACTTAACACTTCCTAGCTGTGTGACCCTGAGCATAAAACTTAACCCCAATTTCCTCAGCAAAAAACAAACAAACAAACAAAAAAATTGGCCAAATGCAGAAGATTAAAAAACTAAATGAAAAAACAATTCACTAAAAATTAGAATTGAGCAAATGGAAATGAATGACTCAACAAGACATCAAGAATCAGTCAAACAAAACCAAAAAATGAAAAAAAAATAGAAAAAAATGTAAAAAACCTCATTGAAAAATCAACTACCTGGAAAATAAATCCAGGAGAGGCAATCTAAAAATTATTGGAGTTCATGTAAATCACAATTTAAAAAAAAAAGAGTCTCAACAACATATTTCAAGAAACCATAAAGAAAAACTGCCTTGATGTCTTAGAACCAGAGGATAAAATAGCTACTGAAAAAATCTCCTGATCACTTCTGAAAGAAACCACAAATGAAAACTCCAAGGAATATTGTAGCTAAATTTCAGAATTATTAGATCAAGGATAAAATATTGAATGCAGCCAGAAAGAAACAATTCAAATAGCAAGAAGTCACAGTTAGGTTTACTCAGGACATATCAGCTTCCACTTTGAAGGATCAAAGGACCTGGAATATGTTGTTCCAGAGGGCGAAAGAACTTGGGCTGCAGCCAAGAATCAAGTATCCAGCAAAATTAAGCAATATCTCTCTTGGAAAAGATGGACATTCAATGAAACTTTTATTTTTTAAAGGTTAAAATGCTTACATGCTGTAGTGGAGCCAAGATGGTAGAGAAGACACACTTTTTGTTGTTGTTATTGTTTTTGTTTTTTGGGTTTTTTTTGTTTTGTTTTGTTTTTAGCTCTTCCCACAACCCTCAGATTAATTAGCAAATCCAGCCTCTGAGTTAGTTCTGGATTGGCAGAACCCACAAATATGGGGAGTGAAATAAATTACTAGCAGAAGATAATTTTGAAGATCTCCAGAAAAGTTTTATTTCAATAGGGTTCAGAGGGAGATGAACTAAGCACCAGCAGGTCAAGCCTGGACACCAGTGCAGGCAACACACAGTCCCCAGGATGTTGTGGGCTCTGCATGCTGCAGAATCTACAGGGCAGAATCTATAGCAGTGTTGACTGCCCTGCCCTGGTTGCAAGCCAGTAAATCAGCAGAGAAGTTATAAAACATCCAGCAAAACACAAAAGGTAGTGAACCCCAAAAAAGCAAAATTTCACAGGACCTGGCCACACTCATCCAGCACCAGAAGCCAGTTAACGCTGACTCAGAGCAGCTGCTGTCACCGCCTGTAGACTAACCTTGGACAATCTCCCTTTCCCTAAAAGCAGATCTCAACTTTAAAAAAAAATTGAGCAAAAAAACCAGAAAGAACTCTGACCATAGATAGTTTTTTATGGTGAAAGAAAAGAACAGAGTTCAAACTCTGAGCTCACTAAAAGCAGATGATCTATAGATGAAGCCCCCCAAAGTGACATAAATTGGTTCCTATCTCACAAGACTCTCTTAGAAGAAATTAAAAAGGATCTTAAAATAGAGATAGAAAAAAAAATGTGGAAAAGAAATGAAAACATTGCAAGAGGATTTGGAAAAGAAACACAGAAATCATCTGAAGAAAAGCAAGCTCTGACTATATGCAGATTGTCTGGGTGTAGTTGAGAACCTTGATAAGTGTCTTTTCTGCCCTAAGAATGAAATGCAATATAATGAAATGAATGTTAGATTGCAAGTCAGAAGACATGGCTTCAATCCTAGCTCTACCATTTACTAAGCTTTACTTTTTGTACAAGAAAATATACTTTTCTTGAGGTCTAGAGCAGTTGTGATTTTTATCTTTGTACTTTTAATGCCTACCATTTTTGCTAGTATATAGTAGGTACCTAAAAAATTCTTATTGAGATGACTTATTATCCCTGGTCAAATCCTTTGATCTCTCTGGGCCTCAGTTTCTTCATCTGTAAGATAAGAGGTTGGGCTATTTGACTTTCAAAGTTCTTTCTGGCTTTAAATATGGGATATGATGATGGCCTCACAAGTTCTTTCATGCAAATATTGTGAGCTCCTCAGGGTCATCCCTGATTCTCCAGTCTCCTAGACAGGGAGAAACTTCAGAGGCCATCTGATATTTTACCCTTATTTCTCATGTTACAGATGGGAAAATTGATTTATGAGGAGGATAAGTTAACTCAAGATCACACAGAAAAACATCAGAGACAGGATTTGGACCTGGGTCTTATGACATGAGAGCCAAAATGAGAGGTCATTCAACTATTGTCCAAATATAAAGTCATATTTTGATTGAGTTGTTGTAATGAGTCACCTGTACTGATAAAGGTACTGTATAAATGACTTTTGAGTTGTTGTTCATGTACATAAGTGCATGACCCAGAAAAGTCATTTAACTTATTTCAGCTTCAGTTTCCCCATTTATAAATAATAATACCTCATAGAATTGTTGGGCAGCCAGATGGTACAGTGAGCTTGGAGTCAGGAAGATTCCTCTATCTGAGTTCAAAGCCAGCCTCATGCACTTACTAGCTGTGTGATCTTGGGAAATCTCTTAATGCTTTTTGCCTCAGTTTTCCTATCTATAAATGAGCCATGGAAGGAAGTAGTAAACCACTCTGGTATAAAAAAACTCCAACTGGAGTTATGAAGATTGGATGTATCTAAAACCATTGAAAAACAACATACAGTGTGCATGAATGTTTGTGCCAGCCCTCTTTGTAGTGGCCAGAAACTGGAAACTGAGTAGATGCCCATCAATTGGAGAATGGCTGAATAAATTGTGGTATATGAATATTATGGAATGTTATTGTTCGGTAAGAAATGACCAACAGGATGATTTCAGAAAGGCCTGGAGAGACTTACACGAACTGGTGCTGAGTGAAACAAGCAGGGTCAGAAGATCATTATATACTTCAACAACATACTATATGATGATCAATTCTGATGGACCTGGGCATCTTCAGCAATGAGATGAACCAAATCAGTTCCAATGGAGCAGTAATGAATTGAACCACCTATACCCAGCGAAAGAATTCTGGGAGATGACTAAGAACCATTACATTGAATTCCCAACCCCTATATTTTTGCACACCTGCATTTTCGATTTCCTTCACAGGCTAATTGTACAATATTTCAGAGTCTGATTCTTTTTGTACAGCAAAATAATGGTTTGGTCATGTATACTTATTGTGTATATAATTTATACTTTAATATATTTAACATCTACTGGTCATCCTGCCATATAGAGGAGGGGGTGGGGGGAAGGAGGGGAAAAATTGGAACAAAAGGTTTGGCAATTGTCAATGCTGTAAAATTACCCATGCATATAACTTGTAAATAAAAAGCTATTAAAAAACAACAACAACAGCATACAGTTGTAAGATTAAAATAAGAATTTATCTATATCCTTCTCAATAAGACTTTGCAATGTTAAAGTGTTATATAAATGCTGGTTATCCTCATTGCATTGTTGTTATTGTTATCATATTACTGTAACTGCCCTTTTCTTTTGGATTACAGCACCTGGAACACAGAAACTTATGTGTTTCTTCTTCTCTTCAGTAGTTCAGGACTTGTGTTGGATTTGCTTCTCTCTGAATAAATTCTATTTCCCTTTTTTCCCTCACTGTACTTTCTCCAGATCCTCCTGAACATGAAACATTGTAAGTAGGGAAAGCCAGAGATGTAAGACATAGTGAATCATCGTGAAAGAGGATGCTAAATTCATGTATAGAAGGTGGAATTGCAGGAAACTCTAATTAGCTTTCTGAGCCCAAATTAGCTATCCTTTATTCCTGCTCCTGGATTGTATGGTAGCCTAGTCAATAGGTGCCGATTTTATTAGGTGCCGCCTGCATAACAGCAGTTGAGACTCCCCCTCCAATGTCTTTGGCTAGTAATGCTCATTGGCTGAGACAGCTAATCAATGACTGAACCTTGCCAGCCCCATAGATATCGACTTAGGGCTTGGGAAGACTTTATAAGGAGTCATTGGGGGGATTCTTTCAGTTCAAATTGAATTGTGGGCCATTAAATCTCTTTAGTAAAAGACTGAGCTTCATATCATATGCCAATGTTCCTTCAGAATTTTTCACTGGAGCCAGAGCACACCAGTGATTGGGGCTATCTCAGCAGATTCTAGGTTTGTCTTTCCTGGGCAGGGGCTGTTAATTGTTATGGATTTTCTAGCAGGTAAAAGCATTTGGAGCTTGGAAAGTGCAGTTTTTGATTTCCGGCAGAAGAAAACCTACTTAGGTAGTTCTATCTAGGGGTAAAGGGAGGAAAGGGAATGCTGGAATCTTGGTTCCTTGTATCTACAGCACATCTGGTGACCTTGGGTATGGCCATGCTTTTTCTTACTTCTCCTCATCCTTTCTCTATAAGCCTGGGTAGGGGTGGTGCGGAGAAGGGAGACAGAGACAGAGATAGAGACAGAGACAAAGAGATAGAAAGAGACACAGGGGCAGAGAGACAGAATGAGAGAAAGACAGAAAGAGATAAGAGACAGAGGGCCAGACAAGACATACAGGGAGAGAAATAGAGAGACATAGACAGAAACAATGACACATACATAGAGAAACAGACAGACACAGATAATAAAACAAAGACAAAGACAGAAAGACAGAGAGAGACAGATAAAGACAGAGAACAGAGACAGAGGTAGAGAAAAAAAGAGATAGAGATAGAGACAGAGACAGAGAGAAGACAGTTTTTCCCTATTTGAAGAAGGAGGAATTATGCTGATTAAAAGATCTGAGAATAAGAGCTAAAACTGCATCTCTAGATGTCATTTCTATTAACCTCTCTATTTCATGATGAGTAAAGTGAGGCCCAGAGAGAAGAGACTTGCCTGATTTCACTGCAGTATGAGGAGCATGCCTAGAACTAGTTAGCATGAGCCAATGGAAAGAGTAATGCATTTGACAACTGAAGATTTAAGTTCAATTCTATCTCTAATGGTACCTAAATGACATTGGGCAAGATATTTCATTTTGCCTCAGTTTCTTTGTATGTAAAATAGATATACTGGACTAGGTGACCCCAAAATCTCTTCAAACTCTCAATCTATAATTTGTATTATTTAGTCCCTAGATCAGTGCTTTTTTCATCATTACCCTTCTTGCCAAACATTCCCTCCCCATCTTCCATGATGTTATGTTTATGAATACTTTACATACATAGACATCTTTACTTTTAAAAGTTATAACATCATTTGGAAGTTGTTGCTTTTTGAGCACCTGGGTTTGTGTCTGTCAATAAACATTTATAAAATGCCTGCTATGTGCTATGTACTGCCCTAAACATATTGGTTACAAAGAAGGGTAGAATATAACCTCTGTCCTTGGGAAGCTCACAATCTAATGAGGGTGACAAAATGTAAGCTACATAGAAACAAAATTTATAGGAGATAAATTGGAAATAATTAGGGGAAGTTATTAGAATTGAAAGTAATAATGAAAGGCTTTCAGTAAAAAGCTAAGATTTTAGATGGGTCTTAGTGGAAGCCGAGGGAAGCTGAGAGGCAGGAGGAAGGAGAGTATTCTGAAGTATAGCCAATAAAATTAGCCACTCAGAAAATACTATGTCTCAAGAAATAAAAAAGTCTATATCATTGGATGAAAATATATGGTTGAAGGCAGATATAAGGTATAAGAAGATTGGAAAGATGAAGGAGACTGAATTATGAAGGGCTTCAAATGTGTTTTTAAAAATTTGGTTCTGTAAATGCTTCACAACTATTGGAGAATATTGAGTATGTGGAGTGGGGTGAGGTGGGAGGGGGGTAGAGTGGATAGAGCTTTGGCACTGGAATCAGAAAGACTCATTTTCTTGACTTAAGAATCTGTCCTTAGACACTTACAAGCTGTAAAACCTTGGGCAAGTCACTCAGTCCTGTTGGCCTCAGTTTTCTTATTTGTAAAATAAATTAGGGAAGGAAATAGCCAATTACCTCAGTATATTTGCCAAGAAAACCTCAAATGGGTCAAGAACAGTTAAGGCATGACTGAAACAGCTGAACAATATGTGTCTATGTTATTACATAACATGGTCATACTTGGGCTTCAGGAAGATCACTCTGATGGCTGAGTGGAATATGGACTGTCCTAAGAATAAATGTAGCAGTCAGTCTTCTACACTCCAAGGGAAAAGTCAAGAATGACCAGAGGATGGGTTTTATGAATATAAACTTCCTAGGGTTCTGTTCAACCAACTATCAATAAATTGGTCAAAAAAGATGACTTAAAATAAAACTTCTTTAGCTAATGTATTATAGTAGGAAGACAATTGTGGATCATCTAGCCAAAGCAAATCACTAATCAATGGAGAAAACCAAGAACTGGGAGCAGAAACACAGAGGTAAAGATATGGGAGGGAGTAGATATAGTAATTCAACAATTCAACTCATTAAACATTTTTATGAGGGTCTGTTTCTCCATACATGTCCTCTTCTGATTTCTCATTATAGCAGAGTTAACCTTGGATTCTTAAGGAATCAAATGCCACCGAAGCTAGGCATTGACCTGCAACTAACAGCCTAAACCAAGATAAGGTTGAAATGGGTTCATGATTTAGATATAAAGAGTGATACTATAAGAAAATTTGAAGATTAAAGGATAGTCTCCCTCTCAGATCTATGGAGAAGAAAGGAATTTGTGGCCAAAGAAAAATCAGAGTACATTTTGGAATGCAAAATGGATAATTTTGATTATATTATGATTAAAAAGTTTTTGTGCAAACAAAACCAATGCAGATAAGATCAGAAGGAAATCAGTAAACTGGGGGGGGGGATTTACATCCAACGATTTTAATAAAAGTCTCATTTCTAAAATATATAATTAACTCAAATCTATAAGAATGCAAGCCATTCTCCAATTGATAAATGGTCAAAGGGTATGAACAGACAATTTTCAGATGAAGAAATTAAAACCATTTCTAATCATCTGAAAAGTGCTCTAAATCACTATTGATCAGAGAAATGCAAATTAAGACAATTCTGAGGGACCACTACATACCTCTCAAATAGACTAAGATGACAGGAAGATGAATATTGTAGGAAATGTGTGAAAACTGGGACACTAAAGCATTGTGGATGGAGTAGTGAACTAATCCAATTATCCTGGAGAGCAATATGGAAGTATGCCCAAAGGACTATTGATCCAGTAGTGCAACTGGTTCTGTATTCCAAGGAAATTATAAAAAGGAAAAATCACCTACATGTGCAAAAATGTTTATAGCAGCTCCTTTTTGTAGTGGCAAGGAACTGGAATTTGAATGGATGGCCATCAATTAGGGAATGAGTGAATAAGCTATGATATATGAATGTTATAGAATATTATGGTTCTATAAAAAATGATTAGCAAGAGACTTGTATGAACTGAATCTAAGTGAAGTAAGTAGAGCCAAGAGAAAATTGAGCACAGCAACAACAATATTATACACCAATCAATTCTGATGGCTATGGCTCTTTTCAACAGTAAGGTGATTCATCCAGTTCCAATGGTCTTGTGATGGACAGAGCCATCTGCACCCAAAGAGAAGACTGTGGGGATTGAATGTGGATCACAACATAATCTTTTCACTTTTTGTTATTGTTTGCTTGCATTTTGTATTCTTTCTCATGTTTGTATATATTAATTATTGGGATTGGGAGGGAGAAAAATATTTGGAACACAAGGTTTTGCATGTTGAATGTTGAAAAGTATCTATGTATATGTTTTGAAAATAAAAAGCTTTAATAAACAAAGTAAAAATAAATTTCTTATAAAAAAGAATCAAGTGCCACATCCTACATGAGACATTTTAATTCCCAGTTTCTAATGTGATACCTCAAATTTATTTTGTATTTATTTTCAATAATTATTGTATTTTTTAATCTGTGTACATATTTCTTCCCCCTAAAGAATCAAAGCCCTTTGAGGACAGGGGTTGGCTAGTTTTTGTTTTTGTTTGTTTGCTTGTTTGTTTTTATCTTATTATCCCAGTATAGTGCTCAGAACATAGTAAGCATTTAATCAAAACTTGTTAAATTAAATTGAAATGAATGCCAATAAAATAGAATCTCTGGCAGAAGCTTCTACTAAGCTAGAAAAGCATTGATTATAATTCTAGTGACAGACTGCATCTGTTGTTTGAAAACTAGTCTGACTGTGTTTATAGAGATTTAGAATCAGCTATCTGCCCACCAGGCGACATCTGAGTAGATAACCTGCCTTCTTTTTTGGACAAAGTTACTATATTGTTAGATCAGATACAAGCTATTCAACTATGTATCTATTTTCCTGTGTATCTATTAATACATACATAAAAATTATGAATATATAAAAATGTGTTGATTAATTGATTATTTTATATATGTAGGTATATGTGATAATAATTGTATGTATTATATATTATGGTTTATAATATAATAATAGAAAATAATATATAAAACAATCAATTAATCAAATTTATTAATAATAATAATTATCAGTCAATAAATGAGCATCTATTGTTCCAGGAATTGTGCTAAATATTAGATAGTATAGTTTTACCTATATTTTAGTAAAGCATTTCAATAAGCATCTTCTACTCTTCTTGTAGAAAATGTAGAGATGTAAGTTAGACAAGTATACAGTTAGGTAGAATTGAAACTGGCAGAATAGCCAGGCTCAATAAATCATCTTAATTGTCCCATGTCAGTTTGACAGAAGGTCTCCAGTGGAGTACTTTAGGGATTGATGCTTGGTCCTTTGCTATTTAACATTTTATCAATCACTTGGATAAAGGCAGAGATGGTGTGATGTAAACAGTAGGCAGCTGCTTGTAGTAGTCATACTAACATCAGCCATCCTGATGATGTAGATGACTGATGCAACGCAGACAAAGAGTATTAAAGGTGTCTTGTAGAGAAACAATCATCCAACAAAGGAAATTAGAAATTGATCTAAAATCATGTCTTCCTCATTTGAGGTTTGGTGCTGAGGTAGCTAAGTGGTGCAGTAGATACAAGCACAAGTTCTAGAGTCAGGAAAACTCATTTTTCTGAGGTTAAATCTGACCTCAGACCCTTATGAGCTGTATGACTCTGGGCAAGTCACTTAACCCTATTTGACTCAGTTTCCTTACCTGTAAAATGAGCTGGAGAAGGAAATAGAAAACCATTTCAGTACCTTTGCTAAAATAACCCCAAATGGGGTCATGAAGAGGTGTATATGACTGGTAATGACTTAAGTTGGGATGAAATGAGTCACTTGAAAGTCATTAAATAATTAATAAAAGGAGGTTTACTTTGCCCTAACACAACAAGGATATACGGTGGCATTTAACATTTCTGGACCTGGTCCTCCTTGACTCTTGTGGAAATGTATCTTGTCAGCAGGATAGGCAAAATATAGTTCTTTGAATAGTCTTCCAAAATCCATTGAGTTTGAAAGACTCCAGTCTACTTAGTCACAATTTTTTAAGTCCTTCAGTGACCAAAAAGGTAGGGTCCAATAAAATCCTAGGAAAAGTTTCATTGCCTTTTGGGAATCTAAAGAGTCAGGATGAGACTAAGTCATGTTCTTTATTCTTTTTTGGTTGGAGGCTTAGATCTTATTCATTGTGCAGAGAAACACTGGTACATATTAGTTTCATCAGTCCTAATAGGTTGGTACTTGTTGATAGCTCTGTTTTAGTTCACTTAAGCAGCAAGATCTTTCCTTGTCTTCTTTTTTTTCCTGGTAAGAGATATGTGAACTGTGGCAATATGGTAAATTTAGAGTGAAAAATCTTTCAGGTTTGAGAAGGTAGGAACCTGCCTTGGTAGGTAGTCTATACAGAGTAGGAAGGAATTAGAAATCACATCACTAATACAAAATCTTCCTCTAATTCACACATAGTTTGTAATCTTATCCTTTCCATAGCCTAGAGACTCTACCCAAGCCTTGAAATTCACTCTATATCATAAATTTGGTGAGTTACATAAAATTCACAGGCTAAGAAACTGGAAACTGAATGGATACCCACCAATTGGAGAATGGCTGAATAAATTGTGGTATATGAATATTATGGAATATTATTGCTCTTTAAGAAATGATCAGCTGGATAATTTCAGAAAGGACTGGAGAGACTTACATGAACTGATGCCTAGTGAAATGAGCAGGACCAAAAGATCATTAAATCTATACTATACTATATATATACAATACTATAATACTAATACTTCAATAACAATACTATATGATGATCAATTCTGATGGACTTGGCCCTCTTCAACAATGAGATGAACCAAATCAGTTCCAATAGAGCAATAATGAACTGAACCAGCTACACCCAGGGAAAGAACTCTGGGAGATGACTATGAACCATTACATAGAATTCCCAATCCCTCTCTTTTTGTCCACCTGCATTTTTTATTTCCTTCACAGGCTAATTGTACACTATTTCAAAGTCCGAATTTTTTTATACAGCAAAATAACTGTTTGGACATGTATACATACATTGCATTTAACTTATACCTTAACATATTTAACATGTATTGGTCTA
Organism: Antechinus flavipes; assembly: GCF_016432865.1. NCBI lineage: Eukaryota > Metazoa > Chordata > Mammalia > Dasyuromorphia > Dasyuridae > Antechinus > Antechinus flavipes. The sequence goes on from NC_067401.1 coordinate 201,122,428, forward strand.
CCTGCCATCTGGGGGAGGGGGTGGTGGGAAGGAGGGAAAAAGTTGGAACAAAAGGATTTGCAATTGTCAAAGCTGAAAAATTACCTGTGCATATATCTTGTAAATAAAAAGCTATAATAATAAAAACAAAACAAAACATTTAAATTTAAAAAAAAATTCACAGGCTAAGGTATAGACTACATTATTTTTTCATCAAAATTTTAGATACCCAAAGCAGGGAGAGATAATGTGAAATCATATTTGGCTCAAGAAATGAAATACATGAGTATAGGAAGGAGCAGATGTAGTCATTAAAAATGTTTGTATAAAAAAGCTCTTGGTGGAGGGATGGTTAGTGGATTAGTTGAAAGTATGATGTGGCAATCTCTCCTATAAAAAGGTAATTTGAACTTTGACTATATTGATAGAAGTATGGTTTTCAGGTTTATGGAAATTTGTGCCTATCTTTACTTTGTCCTGATAAGGTAAATATACCGTGTTTAGTTCTGGGCATCTAAGTTTAAGAAAGGTATCCAAGCTAGAGGAAGATCCACTAGTATAGATGGTAAAGAGTCTTATTTCCACATCATGTGAAACTTGGTTAAAGGAACTAGGAATGTTTAGCCTAAGAGGAGATGATCCAAGGATGGATATGATAGAAAGAATGGGTGGGATAGGATAGAAAATGAGTGGAAATTATGAAGAGGCAAATTAAAACTTAATTTTTCTTGTTGTGTAGTCATTTCAGGCTTGCCTAATTCTTTGTTACCTACCACATTTGGGATTTTTTTAGCAGAGATATTGGAGTGGAAGTGGAAAAATCAAACAATAATTGGGCTGTCCCAAAGTAGAAGGTGGTGAGTTCTCCTTGCAGATCTTCAATCTGGTTAACTATTAGTTTGGCTATCTAATAGTATAGATTCCTTTGGCATATGGACCAGATGGCTGTGGAGCTCCCTTCTACCTGTGTTTTTCTGTGATTCTTTAATTATGGTGGTCAATAGAGTGAAGCAGGACTGTGTGCTTGCTTTTATTCTTTTTATTATGATGTTCTCAGCAATGTTATCAGATACCTTCAATGAGGATGAACACAGCAGACAAAAATGCCAAAGGATTCTCAGTTTTGTATGGACACCTCTTTCAGTGGTGATGATGGTGAGAAAAAAAGCATAAAGAATAACAAGTTTTAAATCATCTATGAATACTAATTTAAACATTGGCATGCTAAATGTGAGATCATTGCCTAATGCCCACTGAACATTCTATAATTCTATAGAACTAGAGGGAGGGTACTTGTTCTGAGTCAAAAAAGCTGAAGTCAAACTCCATTCCTGCCCTTTGCTGACTATATTAGGTTAGGAAAATAACTTTGTAGGGCCCTGGTTTCTTCAATTAAAAAAATGAGGTTGGACCAAGTTCCCCTCTAACTTCCCTTCTGGTTTAATGACTAAAAATCCTTGAGGGCAGAAATTTTCTTTTTGTGCTCAGGGCCTGCAACCATACTCCTTATACTTATATGGTTGAGGCAATATCATTCTGGTAGGAATCAAATCAGAGCCAAATTGATATTCTCCCTATAAATGAAAGCATGGCATGCAAGTTGTCCTTGCACAGTCAAATAATAGATTTGATGGAGGTGATTTCATAGTAAACCAACAGCAAGAAACATTATTTCATGGGATAATTTGTCATCTTGCTTTGTAGTGCTCCTAATTAGTAATAAAAAAGACTACCATAAAGATAAGTGCAGGTTATTGCCAACATCTGCTGGAGAAAATAAAGTGGAGAAGTACTTGAAGAATTTGACAATACACATGCATACAAAAGAGCAATTAGCTGGTACACAGTGGATTGAGTTCGAGAGCTGGAGTTAGGAAGACTCATTATCCTAAATTGAAATTTGGCCTCCAATACTTATTAGCTGTGTGATTCTTGAGCAAATCCCTTAACCTGGTCTGCCTCAGTTTCTTCCTCTGTAAAATGAGCCAGAGAAGGAAATGCCAAACTGATCCGGTGATCTTTGCCAAGAAAACTTCAAATGGGGTCAGGAAAAGTCAGATAGGGCTGAAATAACAGAACAATAAATGCATGTATACCTTAAAACTTGTAAATATTTGTTCATTTCCTTCCTGCCTTGGGGATTTCAGTGTGTAGGTGAATGCAGGATTAGAAAAATATTTAGTATTAAGACATAAAAAAGACAAAAAATTTATATTACCCAGAAACTTCACATATATAAAATATGAATAAGTATGTACATATATGCATGTTATGCATATATACACATGTGTATATTACAAACAAATATGTACATGTATATATAAATGAGGTAGAAGGCATTAAACATGCTGAATACCAAACATCCAACAAATGAAATAGATTTTATAGCTTGTTGTTTTTTTTTTTTCTATTTGGCCTAGATCTATAATTTCATTCAACTCTCCCCCCATTCCCTCTCAAATCCAATCTGTTCCTACTGATTCTACCTTTGTAACATTTCTCAAATATACTCTTTTCTTTCTTTTGATATTGCACCTACCAAAGTACAGAATCTCATCAGTTCACATTTGGTCTATTCAAATAGCCTGCTGATTGTTCTCCTTGACTTAAGTTTCTTCCCATTCTACTACATCCTCCACTCAGTCATCACAATTATCTTCCTAATGTTCAATCTAATGATATCACTACCCCATCCTTCTTAATAAACTTTATTTACTCCCCTATTATCTTCAGGATCAAAAATAAAATCTTCTTTTGGGCTTTTAAAGTCCTTCCTCCCTTTATAATATACTTTACTACCCTATACATATTCTATGATCCCATGACAATGGCCTCCTTCTTGTTCTTTGAACAAAACACTCTACCTCCTGGCTGAGAATTTTCAATGGCTGTCCCCCATGCCTAGAATATTTCATTCTACTTCTGGATTCTGGTTTCCCTGACTCCCTTTAAATCTCAGCTAATGTCCCACTTTCTGCAAGAAGAATTTCTTAGTCCCTTTAATTCTAATCCTTTCCTCTGAGATCATCCCCTGTATACTCTCCCTTTAATTCTAATCCTTTCCTCTGAGATCATCCCCAGTGTACCCTGTATGTATCTTAGTTATATATAATTGTTTCATGTTTTCCCTACACATACTCCCTTTAGACTCCTTGAGGTCAGGGACTGCTGATTTATTTCTTTCTTTCTTTTTGTATCCCCAGGGCTTAGCACAGGACTGGCACATGCTAGACATTTAAACATTGCTGACTGATTGATATAGAAAAGGCTTGGTGAAGAACCTCTTTCTACCAATGCAAATTGGTGATTATTCTATAATTCAGTATCTTACAAGATTTCCTAGCTGCACAGAAAGATTAAGTGACTTTTTAGGAAAATTCAGCTAGTATGTTTAATATAGGACTTTAAGACAGGACTTCCTTCTTGCTTTTTAAGAAAGGAGCCTAGACCAATGACATTAATTCCTCTCAGAATCTTCTCAAGATTGTGAGGACTTTCTTAGCAATATCTTTACTCTTTAAAATCTATATCTATATCTATATGTATGTATACACACAAATAGTATTTCAGTTGTTCCAATTACATATAAAGACAATTTTAACATTTATTTTTATAAGAGTTTGAGTTCCAATTTTTTTTCTCTCCTTCACTCCCATCTCCTCTTCTCAAGATAACAAGCAACCTGATCTAGATTATATATGTGCAATCATGTAAAACAAATTTCCACATTAGTTATGTTGTAAAAGAAGAAACAAAACAAAGAAAAAAACATTAAAAACCAGAAAAGTAAAAATAGTATGCTTTGATCTGCATTCAGACACCATTACTTCTTTCTCTGGATGTGGATTGAATTTTCCATCATGAATCTTTTGAAATTGTCTTGTATCATGTTTGATTTGTATCAGATTGCTTGCTGTCTTGGGGAGGGGAAGGAGGAGAGGGAGAAAAATTTGTAACACAAGATTTTGCAAAGGTGAATGTTGAAAACTATCTTTACCTGTATTTGGAAAAATAAAATACCATTAAAAATAAAATAAATTGTCTTGTATCATTGTATTGCTGTATTTATCATACAATGTTGCTCTTACTATGTACAATGTTCTCTTGGTTCTGCTTACTTCACTCAACATTAGTCCATATAAGTCTTTCCAAGTTTTTCTGAAATCAATCTGCTCATCATTTCTATATATTATAGCACAATTTAATTACATTCATATAACACAGAAATTCCCCAATTGATAGACAAGTCCTTGATTTCCATTTTTTTCTACCACAAAAAGAGCTGTTATAAATATTTTTGTACATGTTAAGCAAGTACTTTTCCTTTTTATGATCTCTTTGGGAAATAGACCTAGTAGTGGTATTGCTAGATCTAATGATATTTACAGTTTGAATATCCTGTGGGTATAAGTTCCAAATTGTTCTCCAAAATAGTTGGATCAGTTCACAACTCCAACAACCATACATTAGCATCCCATTTCCCCTACATATTCTCCAACATTTATCATTTTCCTTTTCTGTCATATTAACTAAGCTGATAGGTATAAAATTTCCTTCCTCTTGAAGTTGACTGCTGTCTTTCTCATCCTAGAAGTACAATGTACTCTCCCAGCCTCTTTCTTCAATTGGATAGTTTCTCCCAGAATTTCCATTTTAAAGAAAGAGCTCAGGGCAGCCACATCTTCATTCCCTCTAAGGATCTTTCTTTGACTCCCTTCACCTTTTTTTTTTTTTAACTATGATTCTTCATGGTCCTAATGCCCCCTCTCCTCCTCCAACATTCTCCCTGATATTTTTATATGTTTTCTATCTCTGCAATAATGTAATCTCCTCGAGAGCAAGGAGTTTCTTCTTTTTAAAAACTTGTAGTTTTTGCACTAAATACAATGGTGCAAAATATGTAACATATAATAAATATTGGTCAAATTACTTATTCAGCAGCCAAATCTTTATCTATTACTTCATGCTGCTTCTTAGCATAGAAAGGAATGAATCCCAATATGATTATGAAAATAATAGCAGAATCTGCTGTCTTTGGGAAAACAAATCATTAACTGGTTGGAGCAAGGATGAATATCAAATCACACTGAAAGAAATATGAAGATCAGAAGGCATTGTATATAATAATAATAATGACCCCAACACTGACTACATAACCCAAAGGGTTTAGTAGCAAAGGAGGAGGGAAATGAAGAACGAATAAAGTCAAAGGCATTGATTCTAACACCAAATTCCTTTTAAAAAATGAACTGATTGAAAATAATCACAAAATGCAGAGAACAAGAGTCTTGTAACTGCCTAAGCTCGTAAACAATCCATTTTCTTGCCAGAGAAACACATCATCCAAAAGTGATGTGGTATAGAACACAAAGGCATTTGTAAAATGGGGTGGAGAAAGATGACAGATTAAGTATTCTCTTACAAAACAGCCAAAAGCAGCAGGATGGGGGGCTAGTAGAAAGCTTGGAATGAGACTCAAAAAAGTCATATTATCATAAGAGTAATGATAAGTGAAAATTTTCAGTCTTATGGCGATAATCAGTTGTCATCATCTAGGGTACTGCTATCACCAGTACACTGGATGCTAGCACTTTAGTGACCAACCAAGTGCTATATGAGGAAGTGGAGATGGCATATAAAGTGATGGGGTTTGGGAAAAATAGATTTGACTAATATGTATCTTGTTTCCACCCTCTTTTCTCCTTTAACACTATACCAACCATGCAGTAGGCCCTTCAATCACCTCATGCCTGAACTATTGCATTGCCTGATTAGTTTTCTAGTCTCAAGTGACTCCTCAATCCAGTCCATCCTCTCAAAACAGCCCTTTCTTCTTGAAAGAGATCTGACCATTTCAAACTGTACCCACTCCAATTCAATAAACTCCAGTGACTCCTTGTCACCTCTAAAGTAAAATGCACAATTGATTAGTTTGGAATTCAAAACCTGTAACAGCCTGATCCCTTCTTACCTTCTCAGTCTTCCTTTCTTATTCTTCCATTCATACTGCATGACTAAGTATTGCTATTCCTTCTATGTAACATTACCTGGTTCTTTTCTTTGTTTGAAATTCACTACTTCTTCATCTCTATCTTCTAGGTTTCCTGGTTTCCAGGTCTCACCATCCCATATCATGGTTTCCAGTTTCTTCCCTAGTGATGTCAAACGGGCATCCAGTGAATCACATGCAGCTCACAATCTTTTCAAATGCAGTCTGAATCAGATTACAATGTATTTGGGAAATATTTAACAAAATAAATAAAAATACAATGGAATATAGAGAATGTAAATATGTGGTTTTCAAAGTCAATATGTAGTCTTTAGGGATCCTTATTATGTTTTAGTAAAAACAAACAAACAAACAAACAAACAAACAAAAAACTTGTTACTATTTGAATTTGACTTCACTGCACTACAGTAAACCTTTCTTAATCCATTTTAAGCTAGTGTCTCCATTCTATTAATTCCAATTTATCCTTTCTAGAGCTCATTTGTATGTAGGTGTTTGCATCTTTTCTGTCCCATTAATCTCTGAGCTCCTTGAAAGCATAATCTTTTGCTTCTTTATTTTGCCAGCATTTAGTGCAGTGCTTAGTAGATAGTAGGCATTTAGTAAAAGCTTATTAATTGACTAAAATCTAGGAGAAATCTATTCTGGGCGGAATATGACTTTAAAGTCCTTAAAGATAATATGAAAATTGATTCATAAAGAAATAATCTAATGGAATAAAATAAAAATATATTAAAGGAATTATTATGTATGTTCCATGTTCATGGCTCCTCCAAGACCTAAATATCCTTTTACAGGGTAACTTCAATCCTTCCTCAATTTAAGAGTTTATAGACATTGTACAAGTAATTAGCCTCAGACATTCCCATAGGGATCAGTAAAATATCCCCAAAATTGATGTTGGCAAATATACCTATTTCAGTTCCCAATGTGGAAATGAACAACCTCCCACCTCCACCCAATTTCCTTTTCTAGACTTCCTGAATAGTCAAGATCTAATCAGACTGAGGTGTAATGTTCAGGCTAGCTTTCTGGAGGTCCTCTGGAAGAGCCTTAGTCTCAGCTGGCTAGATACCATGGGAATGGACAAGAAGAGAGTCCAAAGTCTTTATTGTCCCTTCCACAGTCTGTGTCTGTTATAGTCTGACCCAGTCTCCTCCAGCAGTCTGAGAGTCTGACAGTCTCAACCAGTCTCTCCCCAAGTCTGACTTTGTTCCCGGTTTAAATAGCCTATTACAATTACATCATTACAGTACACTGAGTATGTGTGAACTAGAGAACGATTTCATCGCCATCCTAAGTATTAAGTATATATGTGAACTAGAGAATCATCATTTCATCAATGAGTTAATATCTTGTTTCAAGTATACTTCTCCTGAGTTCTGGCTCTCTGCACTGAGGGAGCTTGGGAATTGGACCATCTGCTGCTGTTGCCTTTCCATTCATACCTACTAGCTTCCATTTCTTTTCCTCCCCTCTGACAACTTCTTCATCTACCCATCTATTTATTCCAAATAAATCTTTACCATCTTTACCAATTTCATGTTCAGGGTCTTACGTAAATTCCAAATAGAAGAAAAATATTTTGCAAATATTCCTGTTTATGGATGATTTTTCATTAAATTCACTGAGCTGTGGAAAAGTATAGGGCTTTTTCAGCAAGTTTAATGGCTTCTTAAAAGAGGAGACTAGGTGGCACAGTGGATAGTGCATGGATGGGACCTGGATTCACTAAAACCTGGGTTTGAATCCTGTCTTAGACATATTTAGCTTTGTGACTCACAGTAAGTCACCATAAACCTTCTAACCTAAGGAAAGAGGTACAGTAAGAGGTAATCAGTTCTTTGAGAGCCAGAGAGAGTATGTTATAATATTCATTGGTACACATGAGTATGCATGAATAGCTATTTCTTACTATTAGATAAGGTCAAGCACAAAACCATAAAACAACTACACAAATAACTATAATAAAAATTAGAAATTAAATTCATAGAAGTCAAAGTGAGTGCCTTAAAGATTTGAAGAAAGAAGGTTTTCTTATATCTGGAGCATCATTTAAGGGGAGGAGGATCAGGGCAGGCATGGAAGAAGGAATAAGAAAATATGGAGATTGGAAGCCAAGCAATTCTGTCCCAGTTATATATAGTTGAATGCTTAAATGTGAGGAAGAAGAAGATTTGGGAACTGAAATCCAGAATTTAAATAATACCAAGAGAAACACTGCAAAATAATGCAGTAAATATAGGCTAGAAACAGATTGTAGAATACTTTTTTAAAATGTCAAGCTAAAACCTTTTTTTTTTTTTTTTTATTTTGTGCTAGCTTCAATAGGGAGCCACAGAAACTCTTTGGGCAAGAGAATGATATGTGTATAAGAATTATTTTAGCAACTATATGAATGATAGATTAGAAATGATAGAAACAGGAAATTTAATTCATATTAATTAGGAAGCTATTAAAATAGATTGGGTGAGAAGTAATAAAGGATGTGAGAAAGAATTTTTTCTTTGTCTTTCCTTGTTTCCTCCCTTTCTTTCATCTTCCCTTCTTTCCTTTTCTTCCTCCTTCTCTCTCTCTCTCTCTCTCCTTCCATTCTCTCTTTCTTTCTCTTTCTATCTTTGTTTCTCTCTTTCCTTCTTTCTTTCTTTCTCCTCCTTCCTTCCTTCATTTATTCCTCCATTCCTTCCTTCCTTTTTTTTCTATCTTTTTCTTTCAAAGGAGGAAAATATTTTCTGATATTTCAACAGCATTGAGAACTCCTGATGTAAAGATGTCTCTCTCTGATGCAGATCAGCAATTTATTTTTAACCTGTAGCCTTAGTTCCCTGGAGCACTGAGAGACTGTGACTTAATCAGATTCATACAACTCATATGTATTAGAGGAAAGAATTTAACCAAGGTTTTCCTGCTTCAAGGCCAGACTTCTATCCATTATACATGCTCCCTCTTTCATGAAAGATATATTGGAAGAAAAATCTACAGAACTCAACAACAAAAGGTGAACAGAGAAAAGTAAGGCTCAAAGATATCCTTGACTTTTCAGAGCTAATAGTGATACTATGACTAGAAATGGGGAAGTTGTAGACATAGAAGGTTTTATGGAGAATGAGAGTAGTTCAGTTTTATATGTAGAGAATTTGAGATACCAGTGAGACATTTCAGGAGGAGATGTCCAACATAGCCCTAGAAATTGGAGATTTCTTTCAGGGAAGTGATTAAGGATATATCTGTATATTTATATATGACCTCCCTGCATGTTTATAATACACACACAAACATATACACACACACGCACACACGTGTGTGTATGTATGGAGAGAAAAGTATATTGTCTACATATTTGCATTTATAGCCACACAAATGTTTATTAAACATCTATTACATATCAAGCACTGTGATAAGAATGTGATAAGAAGATACACAAAAATGATATTGCCCTCAAGGAATTTATATTTTTATCAGAAAAGATAATACATGTATATAATAAGAATATATAAAATACATACAAAATAAATACAAAGTAATTTTGAGAGGAAGGCACTTGTAGTTTTAGGGCTCAGGAAAGTTCTCATGTAGAACATAGTTCTTCAGCTCAGTTTTAAAGGAAATTATGAGATGGAAGAGTGAAAGGAATGCTTTGTGGATATGAGGGAAAACCAGCAAAAAGTCATGGAGATGTGTTAGAAATAAGAGAATGTGCAGAAGGCAGAAATATATAATAAGGTTGAAGAAGAAGAAGAAATAGACCAAATGCTCTTCACATGAGCTGACCAGTGCCTGACTGAGCCTAGATGTATCCTGGAATACAGCATCATCACCCTGAGTCCCTGCTCAGGTGCCATGGACAGTGATAAATATGCTTATCATTGCGTGTTTTGAGAGTGTATCACTGGGCTATTTGTTGGTTAAGAATCAGAAAATGCCAATAGAACTCGGATAAAAGTCAATAGACATATGTAAAAAGAAATCGTTATGTTTAAAATGATTTCCCCCGGGGCCTCAGGAAACTGTCACTATTGGGGAAAGAAAGAAAGATATGAGTCTATCTGCAAAGCATGAGCTTGTGTACATGTATTTATTTGTATGCATACAAATACACATACAAGAATGCCCCTTAAAAACCATCTGGAGCAAAAAATAATGAATAACATATACGGTTGTAATATTTACTAAATTTTTAATATTTATTATTTCCTTTTCATCTTTAGATAGTGTCAGGCTTGGAATCAGGAAAACATGAATTCAAATTTGGTGTCTAATACTTATGAGCTGTATGATCCTGTACAAGATATTTAACCCTATTTGCTTTTTGTTTTTTCATCTGTAAAATGAGCTGGAGAAGGAAATGGAGAATCACTCTAGTGTCTTTGCCAAGAAAACTAGAAATAGGATCATGAAGAACCAAACATAACTGAACAAAAATAAAATTTTGGTCTTTGTGGCAAAACTATGAGGTGGTTGTTATCATTATCCCCATTTTACCTTTGGGGAAATTGAGGCTCAGAGAGGTTGTATGCTTTATCCAGGGTCACTAAATAAGTTTCTCAGATAGGATTTGAAAACTAATTTTTGTGATTTCAGATCCAGAGTTGAATCCACTGTCATTTCATCTCTTTCCCTTCACTTATTGAACAGCAATTATAGGTAGGGTTTTATTCTAGGTAATAGACATGATTAAAAAGTCAGGAGTTTATAGCTTAAAGGGAGTTAGCAGATAAAACATGTACTGGCAAATGATGTAAGATAGAAAGTGCCATCTTTCTCCTCATCTCTGCCTCTTGGTTCCTTGAATTCCTTCAAGATTCAGCTTAAATCCTATCTCCTGTAAGAATCCTTTCTCAGTTTCTAGTGACTTTCTCTCTGAGATACTTCTTATTTATATTGTCTATCTTGTACGTACCCATTATTCATTCTTCATTTTCAAATCAGACCAATGATATCATAAATATTCTTGACTCAAGCATAAATTGGATTTAAGTGAGAACAAAAGTTTCTTAAGCTCTCACTCTTTCTTTCAGTATCATTGGAGTCCACTGGCAAGAGAAAAGTCAGAACAACTGGAAATGGATTGGGATGTAGTGCATGACTTTGGCATCTTTGATGTTTGTCCATGCTCTAAGCTCTCCACAGCACCTGTCTCATCCACTTTCATCTACCTCATCTCCTTTCATATTGGAACAAATTGTTCTCATGCACCTATTATGCTGGTGAAAGACTCCACATGATTGAGGTAGATATATCCCTAACTCATCAGAGGGTTTGAGTCCTTTTAGTTACCCTCAATCTGGTTTAGCCCATCTATCAAGAAGGTTTTACAGCTCTCTGTGAATGCTACAGCTTCTTGGAGTCAGAGGTGAGAGTTTGTTAGAGTTCAAATGTTGGCGTTCTTGTTCTTCTCAAAGCACAGCCGGTTTAGAGGCTTAGAGCCCTTCGGATGTCTCCAAATCCAAAGGTTCTGTCCTTTAGCCTCTGCCTCTGCTTTCTTCGGCCTCCAACCAACACAGAGATGGAATGTCTCTCTTTTCTCCTTCTGGGGAGCCCAGCCACCAACTTGCCACGGAGAGAGGGCTTCTGGCGTAGCTCCACTGAAATCTGTCAAAGTGTTCTCTGCACCAAAGTTGCTCCTCTCGAGTCCAGCGCGACCAGCCAGCCAAGAGGAAAAAATGTATTCTGCCATAGATCCCTCATCGCTGGCCTTTTATCTGACTCTTCTGAGAGAATGGGATTATGGGTTTTCTCCCATAGTGCTCTCTGGCCCAATGAGCTTTAAGGAAGGTGTGGACTCCCTTGAAATTAGAAAGTGTACTTTGTGAAGCTAGCATACTTGTGGACTCCAATGAGTAAAGGTGTGAACACAAGCCTTGTCTTAATTAGTTCTACTTAGTACCTTGTTTCAGGTTCTGGCCAAAACATCTTCTTGTAAGATTAGATCAACTCTAATTAGTTAACAGTTAGTAAGGATTCCAACATCTCCCCCTTTCTTTTGTTTTAAAACATAGGGGGTTTCTGAGGGGGTACACATAAATCCATAAATATGGGCCAGAACTTTGTAACAGATATACATGCTATCCATAAATCCATCAATATGGGAGGCATTATACATAATTTACATAAGCACATAGAAATATAACACAGGCTAGTAGTAATGTAACAAATAACATGAATCATCCTGAAAATTCACACATGTCCATAAGTCCTAGAAACAGTCCAATAGGATTCCATTGTCCATTAGTTCATGTGCCAGGAATCTAATAATTCTTGTAAGCTCTGAAGTACTGCAAAAGGTCTCATCAACAATTTTTCATCTTAAGGAATCCAATGATTCTCGCTGGTTTTTCAAGAACTAAAACAGTTTCATCTTGTGTTAGGAAATCGAATGGTTCCTGAAGATTTTAAAAGTCTTTTTAACAGTCTCCTTATCAGCTATGCTCTTTCAATGGTGAGCACAGTCAGCAACAGAACCACCCGATATTTCTTGGGTCTTCTCCTTTGTTTCAAGGGTCTGCTCCATCTTTCTGCGATGGACAAGGCAAATGCAGCTCGTAGGCACCCATCTGATTCCTTCTCCACATGTAGAGATGTAAGCAAATCCTCTCCCCCAAGCAGTTAGCCTATCTGGTCCCTTCCATTCACCACTTTCTGGATCTCTCCATATCACCTGGCGATTATCTAAAGATAGTGGAGCTGCTCGCACTGGACACTGCTCTTCTGGTGGGTTATAAAACCTGTCTGCTGGAGCCAGTGCATCTTTATCAAAGATTAAAAAATTAATGGTATAGAGAACTAAATTTAGAAGTTCTCTAGGGTTACCCATGGCTCCCCCTTTCTTTTGTTTTTGGAGGAGTGTCTTAATGTCTCTGTTTCTTCTTTCTACTATTGCTTGACCTTGAGGATTGAAGGGTATGTCAGTAGTGTGTAAAATCTTATACTGTGCACAAAAGTGTTCAAAATGTTTGGAGGTATATGCCGGTCCATTATCTGTTTTTATTTCTTGTGGCACACCCATAATTGCGAATGCTTGAATGAGGAATTCAGTGACCACTCGGGCTGTCTCTTTTGCTGCTGGTATGGCAAAAGTGAATCCTGAAAAGGTGTCTACCACAACGTGGATAAAAGACAGACGACCAAAAGATTTATAATGGGTCACATCCATTTGCCAGATTTCATTGGGTCTCAAACCAAGAGGATTCTTCCCTGGAGGCAGTGTATGAGCGTGGAAGGGAAGGCAAGCTGTACAGCTTTTTACTATGCTCCTAGCTTCTTCTTTTGTAATCCCAAACTGTAAATGCAAAGCTCGAGCAGCCTGATGGTATTTAGAATGGGATTTCTGGGCCTCCTGAAATAAAGGCGTACTGGCCAACATAGTTAAAAGGCTATCTGCCTTTGAATTTCCAGCAAAAATAGGACCTGGAAGTCCACTATGTGAGTGGACATGCAGGATATAAATCTTTCCTGGATGCTTTCTCACTTGCTCTTGAAGTTCCTTAAAGAGCTGATATATATTAGAAGCTGCAAATTTTATTTGGGCTGTGGCAATGCTTTGTACCATACCTACTGAATAGGCTGAATCAGATATTATATTTATGTTGCCTGGGTAATAAGTGAGAGCTAGCATGATCGCATATAATTCGTTCTGCTGAGTGGACTGAAAAGGAGTTCTGACTACTCTTTTTACGGTTAAATCATGAGAGTATACAGCACAAATATTTTGTTTGGCTGCGTCTGTAAAAATAGTTGGTCCTTCAAGAGGAACCTTAGAAACCTTCTCCTCAAAAATCCATTGCCAATTATGCAGTAGTCTGGTTATCTTTAATGGAGATCCATGTGCAAAATTTGGAGCCATGGCCAATAAAATTTGTCACTCTGGGATGGTTTCACAGCATACATTAATTTGTGCATTTGTATAGAAGGTGTATATCTTGTCAGGTCTTGTCCCAGATAATTGTACTGCTCGCTTAATGGCCTTTAAGAGAATCCTAGCCACAAGCACTGGGTAAGGCGTAAGGCTTTGTTCTGGTTGTGCTGGGAGGTTCACCCACTCTATCACACTGTCTCCTTGATGAAGGACTGCTATGGGTGCTTCTTTCGTAGCAAAAACTGATAATTGCAAGGGTTTTTGAGTTGCTCTTTCAACTACATTGGATAAAGCCAGTTCAACTTCTCTCAAGACCTCTTGAGCTTCTTTTGTAAGCCGGCGTGGTGAATTTAAAGCAGTGTCTCCCCTTAAAATGTCATATAGGGGTTGCAATTGATTGCTAGTTAAACCTAATACTGGATGCATCCATTGGATATCTCCTATTAATTTTTGGAAATCATTTAAGGTGTTCAACCTCTCTGTTCTTAAAGACAGTTTTTGTAGTGTAAGTGCCTTAGGATATATTTCATATCCTAAATATTGAAAAGGAGCATGCCTTTGAATTTTTTCTGTAGCGATATGAAGTTTGTAGTATCTTAGTGTTTCTATGGTTTTTTGTAGACATGCTTCTAGCATTTGTTCCTCAGGTGCACATCCCAATATATCATCCATATAATGTAATAGCATAACTTTTGGAAATGATTTTCTTATTGGAGCAAGAGCAGCAGCAACATACATTTGACACATAGTGGGGCTGTTCTTCATTCCCTGTGGCAAAACTGTCCATTCATATCTTTTATAAGGCTCAGCTAAGTTAACGCTAGGCACTGAAAAGGCAAATCTCTTCATATCCTCCTTATCCAGAGGAATGGAATAGAAACAGTCCTTGATGTCTATAACCCAAAGAGGCCATTCTCTAGGAAGCTGAGTAGGAGATGGAAGTCCAGGCTGAAGAGTTCCCATAGTTTCCATCTGTTCGTTCACTTTTCTTAAATCAGTGAGCATCCTCCATTTTCCCGATTTCTTTTTTACAACGAACACTGGGGAATTCCAGGGACTTAGAGAAGGTTGTAAATGCCCTTGTTCAAGCTGCTCCTGTACTATATCTAATAAGGCTTGAATTTTATCGTTACTTAAGGGCCACTGTTCTATCCACACTGGTGTATCCGTTTTCCATTGGATAGGAACAGGTGAAAGTGTTGGCAGGCCTTCAACAGCAGCCCTGCTTAAAAAACCGAAGTACTCATTTTTAACCCCAATTGTTGTAAAACGTCTCTTCCCCACAGATTGATGGGGATTTTTTCAACTATAAAAGGAGTAAAAACTCCTGTTTTGCCTTCAAAAGTCCATCTCATAGGGGCAGCACTAACTTCAGCTGCTATTGATCCTCCTACTCCAGACATATAGGTGTCTGCTTTAATCTTTGGCCAGTGACTGGGCCAACTGGCACCTCTAATAACTGTACGATCCGCACCTGTGTCTACCAATCCTTCCAATGGTAGGCCATTTATATAGATAGTGAGCATAGGTCGGTCAGCCGTTATTGCTGCTGTCCAGTATATTCCTGGATTTTGTGATCTGGAGTCAGAACCTGGGTGACTATCACGAGGCTGCTTATTAGGATTCTGTATGAGTAAACCTGATGTTACTACGTCTCCTGGGTGATAAGTCACACATTGTCTACCTGTATTAGTGACTGGGATATTATCTACACATTCCCCAGTTTCCCACATCAGTGTGTGGATGGACACTGTTTTGTACATACAAGGAGGTGAAATGGTCAAGCCTACTGTGCCTGGAGGTAGGGATCCATAGGCTGGAGAGGAACAGATTTCACCTCTCCCGGGGGTATCTCAGTTGTCCCAGCTGCATACAGCTCTATTCTCCCCAATTGTAATTCCCTTCTGCCATCAGGTTGCTTCCTGGCTGGTTGACTGTGTAATCCCCTTCTCCCATCATATGGCTTTCTGGCTGATTGGTCATGTCTGGGTACTGGACTTCTAGGCACTCTCTGGGTGCACCATTGGCTGCCATCATGCCCCAAGTGTTTTTTGCCTTGGGCCCTGGGGCTGGGCCCCCCATCCCGTTTCCCTGAATCTGTCTGCATTCTGAGGCCCAATGGAAGCCTCTGTTGCATTTTGGACATGGGGTTTGGGGTCTTGTTCTCCCACCTTGTCTTCCCATTCTATCTCTATACCAACATTGAGCTTTCAGATGTCCTACTTTTCCACGCTGAAAGCATCTGCGAGTCTCTCTGGAAGTCCCTTGCCAAGAGGGACTCTGTCTTCTCATGTTTGGATTTTGGGAAGTCTGCATCATAGCCTGGCTATAAAAGGCACCTGTGCCCACTGTGGCACAGTGTCTTATGAGCTCCTCTAAAGGAGCATCCTTGCGCAGTCCTAGTATAATTCTTCTGCAAACCTCATTAGCATTTTCCTTAGCAAGTTGCCTTATCAAGATGTCTGTTATGGCATTTTCTCCATTTGTTCTTATGATAGCTGTCTGCAAGCGTCCCACAAAGTCAGCGAAGGGTTCATTTGGCCCTTGTGTTATTTTTGTGAAGGCCCCCCCTTTGTCGTCTTTATTGTGAAGAGAAGCCCACGCTTTGATAGCATTATCAGCAATTTGCTGATATGCTGCTACAGAATAACTAATTTGTGCTGCGACATCTGCATAAGGACCTGTACCTGTTAGTAGGTCACAGGTGATTTCAGTATGAACTCCACTTTGACTATTTTGTTGGGCTTGTATCCTACAGAGCTCACTATATTCAGAAAGCCACAAGTAGTTCTGTCCAGGTTCTAGGCATATTTTTGCTATAGATTTCCAGTCATTAGGGGTCAAGATTTCAAAAGACAAATTTTGTAATAGCATCTTAACATAAGCTGATATAGCCCCATAAAGAGTGCAAGCTTTTTTCAGGTCTTTGAGGATTTCTATATCAAAAGGTGAGTATCTTCTACTTTCTTGACCTGAAGAATTAAACTGTTGAATTACAGGAAAAATGTGGTGTTGAAATTCTGATACATTTTTCCCTTCTTCTCTGGACTTAATTAGTCCCTTTTGCAATCTACTCATAGGAGCAGCTGGATGCTGGGGGGGGAGATGCTGGATGCCGGGGGGGGGGGGGGGGGGGGAAGGTGCTAGTGCTGTCACTGCCCCCCCACTACCCCTCCTCCCTCCATCCCGGAGGGTGGAGTTGATGAAGGAGAGTCAATTACCTGCTCTTCAGGTGGGGCTGAGACTGCCTCAGATTCACCCCACCCTTGAGCCTCACTTAAGTCTCCCTGCCCTGTGGGGATATGGCCATTAATCTGTTCTTTGTCTTCCTCCTTTATCTCAGGCTTCCCCCTTTGGCTATTCCTAGAGTTTTTTCCTTTTTCTCCTAGAACAAGTACGGTATTTTAAGGCCATCTGTATCGTATTGTATAAAAAGAATACTTCAATGGAAACTGAACGAGGACCGTTTTCATTGTAATATGCGGAGAGCTGTTGACCAACCAATGCCCAGTTTTTTAGAGAGATTTTCTCTTCCTCTAAGAGCCAAGGGGAGGTGCATTTTAATGTAGCCAGAAATCTAGCTGCCTGTCTCCAAGTTACAAGTAGCCCTTGATCTTCTATCAGCTTAAGCAGGCTTTCTATAGCACCACTCCTGGGTGGGGCTGGGGTTGGGGGGGTTGGGGTGGGGGATGGAGAATCTTTACCTAGGATCTGTCCCATTTCAGCCAAAAAAGGTTGTACTCACTCAGCTCCTGGTCACTGGAGACTTCTTCAGTGAAAGTAGGGTCCTTGGTTCCCACGCTTGGGCGCCAAAATGTTAGAGTTCAAATGTTGGCGTTCTTGTTCTTCTCAAAGCACAGCCGGTTTAGAGGCTTAGAGCCCTTCGGATGTCTCCAAATCCAAAGGTTCTGTCCTTTAGCCTCTGCCTCTGCTTTCTTCGGCCTCCAACCAACACAGAGATGGAAGGTCTCTCTTTTCTCCTTCTGGGGAGCCCAGCCACCAAATTGCCACGGAGAGAGGGCTTCTGGCGTAGCTCCACTGAAATCCGTCAAAGTGTTCTCTGCACCAAAGTCGCTCCTCTCGAGTCCAGCGCGACCAGCCAGCCAAGAGGAAAAAATGTATTCTGCCATAGATCCCTCATCGCTGGTCTTTTATCTGACTCTTCTGAGAGAATGGGATTATGGGTTTTCTCCCATAGTGCTCTCTGGCCCAATGAGCTTTAAGGGAGGTGTGGACTCCCTTGAAGTTAGAAAGTGTACTTTGTGAAGCTAGCATACTTGTGGACTCCAATGAGTAAAGGTGTGAACACAAGCCTTGTCTTAATTAGTTCTACTTAGTACCTTGTTTCAGGTTCTGGCCAAAACATCTTCTTGTAAGATTAGATCAACTCTAATTAGTTAACAGTTAGTAAGGATTCCAACAAGAGTTGGGTAATGGTGACACAAAAGGTGGATGCTATTTACATGCTGTCTTCCTCATTAAAATATTAGCTCCTGGAATACAACGGTTGGGTGTTTTGGCTTTTCTTTGAATTTCTAACACTTAGCACTTTGCCAGTGCCTGGGAGCAATCACTCCAAGATTGATCCATTTGATATCTCAATTGGTGGCTCCATCTTTTTTCACCCATGGGTTGTGTGTTGCAGTAAGGAAAAAAGGCAAGTTTCTGGGATGGAGAGAAATGATGAGCTTAAATTGAGATAATTTAGATCTGGAAGGGATCTTCATGGTCAACTTGACTAACTCTCTTATTTTATAGATGGGGAAAATGATGCCTCTTAATTGTTTAGGTACTTGCTTAAAGTCACACAACCAGTTAAAAGCAGAGTTAAGATTTCAACTCATATCCTCTGATCAACATTGGTAATCTTTCCAGAATGCTATTACCAGAGAAGATAGGCGGAGAATATACCTTAGAAAATCTCCAAAAGCAGATTTGGGAGGAGACAGCAATGGATAAAAAAGCTAGGAGAGAACTGGTAATGGGACAGGAAAGGAAGAATTCTTCAACAATGTCACCATAGAATATTCATTGTGTCTAGTATTGTATAATGATGTTCTTATCCAGTCTTCTTTCTGCAGAGAAGAGCTGAAGGAAAGCAAGGACTGTTCTTGCTGACCAAATTGTCTCACCATAAGGGAAATTTATTTTTCACCATAGACACCTGAAAGGATACCAGGTAACAAGTTGTTCTGCCTTTCCCAAAAGATTGTGGAAAAGCTTCTAGGAAATGAATGTTTGGCTATACCTTCAATCAGCTCTTCTAAAAAAACAAAACAAACAAACAAACAAACAAAAAAAACAGATTAGTGCTATAAAGCCCCTTTGGCAGGCATGGAAACTTTAAGATGGGGAAATAGGGAAGGGATTAGGAGATCTATTATGAAAAATTAATTCCTGACATATAGACAGATGTGTACAACTGAATAAAAGGGAAAACATTCCCTTTACACATCTAGAACCTTGAGGGTATTTTCTATCCAGATATATATATATATATATATATATATATATATATATATATATATACACACACACACAAAGTATTCAATGGTTCAGAGTCCCTAATCTGCTATAGTGAATGTACCTTGGCTTGCCTTAATAATGAAGCATATTACAGAAATAACTGCTATACTGATATTCAAAATCCTTTGCAATTGAGTTCCAATATATCTTAATAGGAGATTAATATATAATATAATATATATTCCAGTATAATATATTGGAAAGGATGCTTGGATTTGAACCTTGACCTCATCTCTTAACAATTTGTATAGTTCTGGACAAACCTCTCAATACCCTGTGGCTTCATTTTCCCCATCTGTAAAATGGGGTTAATACCTCATAGAACTGTTCTGAGGATCAAATAAAATAATGCTTACAAAGCACTTTATATAAATGGCATTTGTCATTTTTGTTATAGAGCTCTTGGCAATGTCAGTTATTATAATAGCACTTATTTTAGTTATTATTATTATTATTATTATAACACTTTGCTTCACTATAAATGCTATAAAAATGAATGTCAGTTATTATAGCATTTATAATGTCAGTTATTATAGCATTTTGCTATAGAAATGCTACATACATACTAGTTATTATTTTGTCATTTATTAGTACAATTGTAGCACTTGGTCATATAAGTGTCAGTTTTTATTATTATTTGCCACTGTCCCTTTTCAGGATAATAAAAGACGTTGTGATAATTTTTATATTCCTTTGAGAGCCATAAGACATAGATGTGGTAGATAGGCAGTCACTGCTCTAAACAACTCCCACTCCCTGACCTGCCTCTTTTCTAGAATATACCTATCTTGAATTTTCCGTGGATCCATATCATATCAACGAATGGGAGAGGAATCTGGAAAAGATCTTTCTGCCTATTCTTTAGCACCTCCGTGATTATGACATCAGAGATGAGTAACCAGTCAGATTTTCCTAAATACAAATCCATCCCTCTCCATGAAAACTATATCATTCACCCATTTTCCTAAACTACTATGTGAAGTGATGCTAGACCCAAACATTCCATTCATAGTTCAAGGAGTTCTGGGGGCTTGGTAGTCCTTGAGTATGCTAAGTCCGGAGAGCAGCCTCTTCCAGGACTTCCTTCAACCCTTTGCTGTAATCTAAGATCATAGTGGGCTATGATATTTTAAATATCTGATTGTAATTGTGGATATTTCACTCCCAAATCTCATTATGCAATTGACTTCCTTTCTTATCCTAATTGCCTTGTCTCAAAAACCTTTAAATGAAATATGATCAAAATAAACTATTTTAATTTTTGGAATCACTTTTGTCCCTTGTTTGATTAGGAATTTTCCTCCTAGCTATAACTGTATAGCTATATATATATGATTTGGTTCAATCTATGTGACCTTTAATGTTCTGATTGAATATCCATTTTGAGCTTATTGTAACACATGGTATAAAATGTTGGTCAAACTTAATTACTGCTAGACTGATTTTTTGTTTTCCCAATAGTTTTTGTCTAATAAAGACTCCTTCTCAAGTAATATATAGTCACAGGTTATTAAACTGAGTTGTTGAGTTTGATTAAACCTGCTTCTTTACTTTACTTTTCTATTAAAAAAACAATAACATATAAGTTGGGTGATTTATGGTTCATGATTTAATTTGGGAGCTGGAAATAATATTTATAACTACTTACCCTGATATTTCCCATTTATTTCTCTGAAAAATTTTATTATTTTTTTTCAGTTCTATAAGATATATTCTTTCTAGGTTGATAGTTTTTAATTGGCTAATTTTAACCTTAAGACAGACCTGAGAGAAGATTGAATAGAGATAGTAGAAAGGGAAATATTGAAGGCAAAGATGGAAAAGAAAGAGAGAAAAGGAAACATACTAGAAGGCAGGAGAGAGGAGGAGATTAGATGATGGCAAGGACATAAGCAGAGTACATTTAGCAAGAAAGAGAGCCATTCTATCTTTTGAAATTGGAGGGAAAGAAACAGAATGGGAAAGAATATAGAGAGGCTTTGAAAAGCGGGTGGTTGAAATATAAAGAAGGTTGTTAGAAGGTGTCAATTTTTTTAGTAGTAAAAGAAGAGGAATAATGGGTAGCAAAACCATCTTCTGGGAAGTGAAAAGATTCTTGGAGGTGGGAGCTAGAGGACTGAGAACAAGATTTTGCGAAGGTTGATATGGGGAATCTTGATGTTATATCATAGATGCATAGAAAGAAATTTATTTACTGAGAAATAAATAGGACTCATTTAAGAATTAGATAGTTTGAATTTGTTGTATGTCTACTCAATGAAACTTTTACAAATGAGAGAAGTAAGAGGACCCAGGACCCTAGGTTTTCATGAAACACAGATCTGACTAACACTTCTCTATTCATAAAGTCTTAGTTGCTTCCTAATACCTCCAGAATAAAATGTAAACTTCTCAATTGATGATTTAAATCCCTTCATGCTGACCTCAATCTATATTCCCAGGTTCATTTCACATTACTGCCTTTCATGCATGCTACATTTTAGTCAAACTGTACTCTATGGTATTCCCTTAACTTAACTTGATGCTATCTGAGCTCACTACTGGAAATGTATTCCCCCCTCACTTTCAGATTCTCTAACTTTTGGATTTTGATGCAGGCTCAGTTAGGGTATCACCTTCTATTTAAATTTTTCCTGATTTTCCCAGTTTCTCATGATTTCTCCCTCCACTAATTATCTTCAGGATTTTATCTAGTCCAACCCCTTTATTTTACAGATGAGGAAACTGAGGTAAGAGAATTGACACTCAAGGTTACACAAATACATAACAGATCTGGGATTTGAATCCAGGCCCTTTATTTCCAAATTCAACATTCTATTACAGTACAACTTATCACTAGTGACATGTAATATCCTTCATTAGAATGCAGGCTCCTTCATGGTGAGACATTTCTTTTTGTCTCCAGGGCGTTGTGCATAATAAATGTTGAATATGAATTTGGTAATAGATGAAAGTCAATAGAGTGGAGAATTTCTGGCTGGAGAAGAATATCATTGAAATAACTGGTCAATTCAGGGATGATGGATTGAAAGAATAGGGAGGGATCGATGAAACTTAGCACTTATCATATTTTGTTTTTATTATAGTTGATTGTTTGCATTTTATCTCCCCTGCTCCTATAGTGAAGAAAGTTCCATGACAACAGGGATAGTTACCAACTTAACTTTATGCTTTACACAAAGATTAGTATGGGGTATTGCATATGAACATTTATTATGTTTGTTGAACAATTTAGAAAATTAAAGAAGATTAAAGGAAAATTTACTCTATTTTCCCAGTAATGGGAAGTTAAGGAAGACTGTTTGGAGAGGAGATGCTTTAGAAGATGTGAGTAATTGGACAAAGCCTGTGCAACTTACTTAGGGATATATATATATATATATATATATATTTTACTTTCTATCAGATGCCATTGATTTTCTCCATCACTAGAAATTTGGTCATCTCAGGATAGCAGGTTCATGACTCCAAATCTTGGGAAATTGCAAGTTGTAAATATCAAAGAGGATATCTAGATGTCATTTCAGGTCCATATTATAATTTAGAATTATCAGCATAGAGGAAAGAGAAAGGAAGTCTTCAGGCCTGGATTTGCCTGTGAGATTGGTGTGACAACAGATGCTTTGTACCCTAGGTTGGTGTTTCCCCATCCTACTCCAGTATATATTTCCCTTTCAAAAGAGGAAAACTAAATGATTCTGAGTGGTTATTACTCAGTAATGATTTCATCACTTCCTTCTGCATGCTGTTTTCATCCTGACATTGTTCAACTTGATTATAACTAGATTCCAAGCTCCATGAGGATAAAAATATTTTATCTTTTATCTTTGAATTTACCCTACCACCTTTCCATTTTTTTTTTTTTTTGAGAAGGGAGGAGATATTGACAGGTGAAGAGAGGAGACATAGAACCAAAAATTCATTGGTGTGAAACATTTTCAAAGATTTCATAATTTTATATTCTTAAAAATGATTGAGGATTCCAAAGAACATTTCTATGAACCTTATCCATCTATGTTTTACATACTGGTAATTAAATAGTTTTGACCTCAAAGATTATCTGAAGTGGAGGACTATACTTTGAAAGCTCCTAATATAGAGAATTTTTGGTAAGAAAACTCCCTTTACTAATGTAGAGCTGAAAAAATATTGCAATTAAGTCACCTGAGTGATTTGTCCAAGTCCACACAGTTAATATATATTAAAGGTAGATATTTGTGTGTGTGCGTGTGTGTGTGTGTGTGTGTGTGTGTGTGTACATACATAGTTAATGGAAAGCAGTCAGAGAGGAAAACACTAATAGCAGAGATGTGATTTTGTTGGGGGAAAGAGGGAAAGAACTGGAAAAGGTCTAAAGAAGGTGGAGATCTCTTGAAAGAAGCCAGTGAAAATAAAAGGTGGAAATGAAAAGAGAGAATATTCCAAACATAAGGGAGAGTGAGAAAAGTGATTATTAATGATTAGTAATATTTAATTATATATATATTTAATTTAATATAATGTTTAATTATATATATAATTAATAATTAATGATAATTAATAATGGAGAGATGCAAGGTTTTTTTCCTATTTCCTCATTCAAATCCCAGTCCTTGTTGAAGACATTGCTGACAGAGAGATTTTCCAAATTCTCTGGGCACATGCTTCTCTCCCCATGCAATCTTATGAAGAGAATCAAATCTAGATGGAATTCTTACTCCACCATTGTTCATTGTTCATTTACTAGGAAAAGCAGGGCTTCTTAAATTTCATCTACTTGTGACCCCTTTTCACCTGAGAAATTTTTGCACAACTCCAGGTATATAAATATATAAAATAGCTATACAACTCAAACATTTACTGATAATAAATCATAATTTTGCAAACTTCACAGTCAGTTACATGACCTCATATCAGGTCTTGACCTACAGTTTAAGAAGTTTTGGAAGATATAGATCCTTTTATATAGATTGCCTAGGGGTGTGGTCTGGCTTGAGATGAATGTCTTTGTCCATGAATGAAATAATCAGAATCATGAACCTACCTCTCATTATACTACTCATTCTCTAAATAATTGTTAGCCAATCAGAGTTGATTCCTGCCTATTAGGAACACCCACTCTTCCAAGGGCATATAAGTGTGGAATAGCTTCCATCATTTGTCTTGGATCCTTGCAAGGGTCCTCAAACTTTTTAAATAAGGGGCCAGTTCACTGTCCCTCAGACTGTTGGAGGGCCAGACTATAGTAAAAACAAAAACTTTGTTTTGTGGGCCTTTAAATAAAGAAACTTCATAGCCCTGGGTGAGGGGGATAAATGTCCTCAGCTGCCGCATCTGGCCCACGGGCCGTAGTTTGAGGACCCCTGCTAGAGTGCTACTGTAGCCTTTATTAATTGCTCAATAGTCATAATCAATAAAATGATTATTAATTACCCAGATAATATGTCTGTTGGACTTTTCATGTGTTATAGGAACCAGATATGGAATCAGGATATGAAGTATCACATGTAAAGAAAAGCAAATAGGATAGTGCAGCGGGTGGCAGTGAATATGAAGGGATAAAAAGGAAGACTGACTCATGCACTTTACTAATTGAGATAAAAAGGATAATATCCTGGAAATCTGTATATATTACCAAGCAGTTTCTGGATTGGGTGATAAATTTGAATAGGGTGGACTTCACAGGATGAGAGATTATTGAGTGATAATAATGCAGAGAGAGACTTGAAGTGGTAATGGGAACTCTGAGACTATTTAGACATTTCATAATATTTATAATAAGTCTATATTTTTCATGATCAGGTTATCTCAATTTCATGACTTCCCCAATAACATTCAGAAGAAGCAGATGGTGAGGATTTTACTATCAGGCTGATATAATCCAAAAGGTGAGTCACACTGATAATTAACAGGAGGGAATCAAGGAAAGATCAAGGACATGAGGGATCCCAATGGAGAACAGTCTGTTTCTTCTTCTGGGAATTCTCCCCTCAATATAAGAAGAAATGAAGTGTTTTTATTTCTCTGCCCCTCCCTACATTTATTCCACAGACATGAATGAACTTTGATTAGGAGGACTATGGAACTTCTCCAAGTCATAGTCTTAAGCATTCTGTTGCCCCTCCCCCCTGTGAATTCATCCATTCTTTTATTCACTTAACAAACATCTAGTAATTGCTTGCCATGTCCCAGTCATTATAGTAGTCATTAGGGATTCAAAGACAAAAAGAAAAAAAATAAGTAGTCCCTGTCTGAAATGTGCTAATATTCTATTGGGGAAAAGCAATATAAGCACAGAAAATTAAATATGTACAAATTAATTCCTAATGGAAGTCATTAGCAACTGGAAAGATTAGTGTAAAATTCCAGCAGGAGAAAATACCTTAACTGAGTCTTGAAGAAAACAAGGACTCCATGAAATAGACATGGGAAGGGAATGCATTAAAATTCCTACCAATTTAAAGATACAAAAGAAAGATGGAATTTCATAGAAAGAGGACAGCAGGTAGATAGAATAGTTTGGCTGAAAAATAGTGTGTATGAAACCAAGTCATGTGCAATAAACCTGGAAAGGTGGGTACAGCTGGATTGTGAAGGTGGGAGGGGAAAAGGGTCAGGGAACATGACAAGTATGTTCAAATATTTAAAAGATTGTCCTATAGAATAAGGGTTTGTATTGTTTTGTTTGGCTTCAAATGGCATCATCCAGGCTTGATGTTGGAGAAAACATAAACTGTGCAAAAGTGGATTGTCTCAAGAGGTGTCTGTCTCTATTTCTGTTTCTCTGTCTCCGTTTCCCTCCCTCCCTGCCTTCTGATCCTTCACTCCTGCCTTCTGCTTGGCAGAAGCACCCCTCCCCCCCCAAAAAAAATCCTAACTCCTCCAAGCGAAAGCAGAAGTGCAAAGAGACCATGACTCCTATTACCTCTACTAGATTGGCTTGAAACCTCTACTTCCTGCTTTGCCCATCTACCTAAATACTCACTCTGGTGTCTGTCTTCAATTCTTCCATATGTGGATGCCTTGTATCTGTTCCCAGTCCCTGCAGTCTCTCAAATTTATGTTGGTCTCCTCCCTTCCTGGTACAGAACCCTCTTCTTGACCCCCTTCTCTTCCTCCCTTCCATACCACAGGCAAGTTAATAATACATAAAAATTGTTTTGAGAAGCCTACATAAGTCTACTTATTTAAAATGAGAACTATTTGTAATCTAGGCAAAGATAATTAGGGGCGGTGGGGAGGGGGGTAAGGCCTGTTATTTATCCTGTAAATATAGAGAAGGGAAGGAATCTAAACAAGAAGAGTAGAGGATGATGATCTGAGTTTGGGATTCTGGGTGGTGAAGTTTGCTAATACTCCCAACAAACATTTTAGTGCTACTGACTTTGGACAGTGCAAGCAATTCATGGAAATAGAATAGAGAATTGGCAAGGTCTCCTTTTCCTGCCCCTCAACTTCACACAGCCTTCCTACCCACATGCTTGGTTCAACCTGAGATGGGGATTCCCACAATTCTCTTGATTGCTGCTTGAGTGAAAAGCAGTAGTTTCTTCCTAGTAAACAGG
The DNA here is from genome assembly GCF_016432865.1 of Antechinus flavipes. Taxonomy (NCBI): domain Eukaryota; kingdom Metazoa; phylum Chordata; class Mammalia; order Dasyuromorphia; family Dasyuridae; genus Antechinus; species Antechinus flavipes. The sequence goes on from NC_067401.1 coordinate 201,149,342, forward strand.
TCATCTCTGCCAGAAACAGATGCTCATTTTAATCACTGAGGGTAAATTCTCAGTTAGCATAATACAATTCATTAATTCTCATACAAACATTCAGCAGATAACAGAGCAAACACTAAAAGAGCAATGACAAGTAAGCAGAATGAGGATTGAATCCTGACAAATCTTAAGGACTTATATCAAAGTGGGAGATCTTCAGTGGGATTCCTTCTGTCTTATGGAGAAAACCCAGTTCTTTGTCCCAGGGATTCCCAGTCAGATGGGGGAAACATAGCCTCTAACCTAAGTCTGATGAGAAAAACACATCTTTAGTCATTAGGAACCTTTCTCTGTAACCAGGAAAACATAGTCCTTATCCATCCATAAAGTAGGTAAGCATGGTTCTGATGTTCAGAAGCTCCTAGTTTGATGAGAAAAAGCTCAGGGATCTCTCTCTCTCTCTCTCTCTCTCTCTCTCTCTCTCTCTCTCTCTCTCTCTCTCTGCTCTGTGTGTGTGTGTGTGTGTGTATCATATATATATATATATATACATACATATGTATATATATATATACATACATATATATCATATATATATATATATATACATACATATATATATATTCTATGCATATATATGTATTATGTACCTGTATACTTTTCCACTTCTCCTCCCTTCTACCTACCCCTCTCCTTTTCTTCTCCCCTTCCCTCCTTCTCCTCCCTCCCTCCTTCTTCCCTTCTCCCTCCCTCTCTCTCCTCCGCTTTCCCCCTTCTCTCCCTTCTGCGGCCCCCTCCACTTTCCCCCCTCTGCTGATTTTTCTCTCCAAAGATGATTCATAAAGCAATGTGTATTAAAAATAAATTAATTTTTAAAAAGAATTAACAAGGAAAACTGAAACAGACCAAGACAAAATCTTTAACCAATATCATAGCCTAGGGTCTAAAAGAGTAGGGGGTGGTAGTCCTTCCCCTACCCAAACTCAGTTCATGATATCCATGATATAAGCCCCAGTTTTCTATCTCCCATTTCCCTTCCCCAACTGTGCTGGAAGGAAAGAGAGAACAATCCAATCTGGGAGGTCATCAGCCTATTCTGACTATGCAGTCAATGGAAAAGAAGCTACTTCTATCCATGTAGAAAGGAATGAAGAATGAGTTCTCTGAAATTCTGGTTTTTGCCTCTCTTACAAGGGAGCCTCCAGGTTACATTATCTGGGCATGAGCAAAGCCAAGACCTATTTCATATACAGAAGCATGTGCACAAATACAAATTCTCTGTGTGTGTATGTGTGTGTGATGTGAAATAAGAAAAAAATACACAAGGAAAAATTACATCTTCACTGATTTATAGAGAAGTATAGCTGATCCATTATTAAATCTGTGTTCTGGCTGCTACCAAGCCAATTTAGCAACTCTTCAAGTTTCCCAGTTTCCTCTAGCTGTTCTCTCACTGTAAATTTGGTCATAGCTGAGGAGAAGACACCCTACCTGACCTTTTCCTCATCTAGAAGAATGAGGGAAGCCTATGTGACAGGACCAGTATTATTCAAACTTGGGCTCACAACAAAGGACCCAGAAGTTTGAGTCAGAATATATTTCCTTCTTTTGGAAGTGTTTCCAACTTCACGGTTATGAGCATGATTCAAATACCTGCAGACAGTTGCCCTGGAGCCCACGACCAGGTTCTTAGAGTCCCACACTTAAGAACACAAGCAATTAGAGCTCAAATGTCAGACAGAGCCAGAGGGGACCTTCAGGACTAGTTAGTCCAGCGCTATTATTTTACACATAGGTGCCTGAGACAAAGGGGGAAATGATTTATCCGAGGTCACACAGTCAGTAGCAGCAAGTCAAGTCAACAAGTACTTATTAAGTACTTTCTATGTGCTAGATACTGCCAAGGACTTATAGTCTAGGGGGGAAAAAATACGTTAAAAAGTAGCTGAAAAAATAACGGTTTGGATATGTATACTTATTTTGTATTTAATTTATATTTTAATATATTTAACATGTATTGGTCATCCTGCCATCTAGAGGAGGGGGTGGGGCGAAGGAGGGAAAAATTGGAACAAAAGGTTTGGCAATTGTCAATGCTGTAAAATTACCCATGCATATAACTTGTAAATAAAAAGTTATTTTAAAAAAAGTAGCTGAAAAGGAAGGAATGAAAAGGAAGAGATGATAAGCATATCAGCAGCAGTGCACAGTAGAGAGAAAATCTGGACAGTCAGTAATGCAGCCTGAAAAGGATGAGGAAGATCCCATAAAGCATAGGCCATCACCTGATTAAAATAAAGTAATGTATATCTCAACTCAGGTTACTATGCCAACTAATTAAAATGCTTTTGATCTAGATCCCAGCAGATTTAGAAATACTACATCATGTACTTAATAAATAAAAGCTAGATGGTACACAGTGGATAGAACTCTGGATTTAGAGTCAGGAAGACTCATCTTCCTAAGTTCAAATCTAGCCTAAGATACTTTTTAGCTGTATGACCCTGGCCAAGTCATTTCATCCTTTTTACCTCAGTTTCCTCATCTGTAAAATGAACTGGAGAAGAAAATGGCAAACTAGGGCGATGACTTTGCAAAGAAAATCTCAAATGGGATCGTGAAGAGTTGGACATAACTGGAACAACGGAACAACAATGAATTGCACATATTATCATTCTTGTTTTTCATATGAGAAAATGGAGGAAATGGTTTAAAGTGTCTTGCTTCATGTCACACAGTTCAGGTCCCTGGTAGAACTTGAAATTCCAACTAAAAATTCAGGGAACTTGTTACTACAGCAGTCAGTCTATAGTAATTAAGCCAGAGCAAGTCATGTGACCTCTTAATGCCAAAGTGCCCAAGACTAAGTCACAGAAAAGTTCTAGCTTCACACTAATAGATTTTCTCTGATTATCTTTCCCCTTTCTTCTACTCAAATAGTCGCCATCCTAGTTCAGGCTCTCATCTTTTGACTAGATTTTTATAGTAGCTTTTTAATTGATCTCACTTCTTCATTTGTCTTTCCATTCAAACCACCTTCATAACTGCCAAAATGATTTTTCTAAAACAGAGGTCAGACTCTGTCAATTCTCACCCTATTCAATAAACTCTTATGGCTTCCTATTATCTCTTTGAGCAAATTCAAACTCCTCTTGCTGGTATTTAAAGACTTTTTTACAACATCTATCCAACTTATCTTTCTATCTTTATTATTCATTAATTCCTTTCACCCCCTCTTTAGTCCAACCAAACTGGACTTCTCACTGTTCTTCACACAGGATACTCCATTTCCCTTCTCCTTGATTTTGCATTGGTGGTTCTACATGCCTTTAATAACCTTCTTTTACTCTTCTACCTAAGAGTAGGCCCTTAATAAATGCTAATTGATTTGGTTGATATACTAATAGTCATAGGTCTAAAAAAATACATTACCATCATATATCAGTTTTCAGGATGGGGAAGGAAGTAATTTGCGTTCTACAACTGACACTACACAACTTCATATTATCGTTGTAGATTTCAATGTTGAAGGAACTTAAATTAGCCCTTTTGACTCTCAACCCTAGTATTTTTCTAAACTGGTGGTGGAATAATTTTTAAAAGAGTGGAAGAAATTTCCAAAAGCCTCAAATAATACATCATCAAGTGTAGATAAATTTTTACATCTCAGAGTTGAAAGGGACTCAGATGTCATCTAGCCCAACCAGTATTGGAAGAGAAATTTCTTTTCTGATATTTCTGAACATTGGGCATTCAGCCTCTATTTAAAGTCCTCCATTGTGTAGGTATTCATTACACATAGAGAGGCAACACTTTCTAGTTTGGGACATCTCTCATTACTAGAATATTTTTCTTTATATCATGTCATAATATATGTCTCTACAACTTCCATTCCTTGTTCCTAGTTTTTCCCTTGGAGTCAAGAAAAATAAATTCCTTAATAGCCTTTTGAAAACTTTAGAACAGTGATCATAGCTGCCTCCAACATCTTTTTCTCTAGACTAAACATATGTAATTCCTTCAGCTGATAAACATATGGTTTAATCTCCAGCCCTCTCACTACCCACATTACCCATTTTTGGATTCTTTCCAGCTTATCACTTGCCCTTCATAAATGTACTGCCCAGAGATGTTCATAATATGCCAGATATGATGATTAAATCATAATGAGACACTTGGAACAACCCAAACAGCCTGGAATGGGATCAGGGAAATGAGCAGGAATCATTATTGTTGAAGAGGAGAAGGGAAGGGAACAGGGAGAGGGTCAATGTGAAAAGCCAAGGTCCAACTGGTTGATAGGCTTTCCCGGATTTTCCTTTCTGACTCCACTGCTTCTTTCAACTCCTGCTCTCTCCCCTCTCTGTGCTCTCCTGTGCCAGGAGAGGATGGAGGTTGCATGTTCCTTGCTCTTGGTGACAGGTAGCCAAAGCTACTGAGGCTAATTAGTGCCCGACTATGTGTCTGACCTCTGCCCTAGCACTGGTCTCTGATGTTCTTCTTCATTCCCAATTAATGTGCAGGGATGCCCAGGCTCTTCCCTCCATCTTCTTTCAGATTCTTTCTGTTTCACTTCTGGGCTGTATTAGGGTCCCCCCCCCCTTGCTTTTTTTCCCTTTCATTTTTGGTCAATACATTTTATGTTATATGATCATAGCACTACAGAATGTTAACCCTGAAAGGTTAATACAAAAGACTGTGTGTTCATTTTGCAGATGAGAAGACTGAGGACCAGAGAAATAGTGTAATTTGCTCAAAGATTCACAGCATTAGGGACACAGCTGGGACTAGAACTCATTTTTTTTCATTTTCAGTGAAGGAGTGAAATACTCTAAATCACAGTGATTTTCACTGGTGAAAGAGGTACAGTGAAAAAAACTTTAGATAGGGAATTTTATTGATCGATTAGTCATTTAAGTCATATTCTACCTCTTCATGACCTCATTTTTTTTTTAGCAAAGATACTGGAGAAGTTTGTCCTTTCTTTCTGTTTCATTTCATAGATGACAATATATAGAGTCCTAGGCTTGTAATCAGAAAAGACTCATCTTCCCGAGTTCAAATCTGCCTACAGACAATTAATGCTATATATCTCACTCATCTGAATGAAATGTGGCCAGAACTTGTGAAAGATTCCTATGTCATTGGAGGATCTCACTGTGTAATTATGAGAGTTCATGAATGAGAGCTTCTCAGAATGGGCACAAATGGATGGCTGCAGTATAGCATCACTGGAGGAGATAATATAAATAAGAGCACATATTCATTGAATTTATAGACATACTTTCTTTGAGGGGGTTGGGAGAAGCAATTGGGTCTAAGCAACTTGACTGTGGCGACTTCAAGGGTATATGCAGGCTTTTCATATAGTTAACAATTTGAATTATCACAAACTTTACCTTTATTTCCCAACTTCCTTCAAGTGTCAGGTAACTCTTGTCTTCTATGAGAAGCCATTCCCAATCTTCCTTCTGGTACTTTCCTTCTATCGATTATCTCTATTTTATCCTGTATGTAGTTTTTTTGTGTGTGTGTAGTTTCCCCATTAGACTATAAGCTTCTTGAGGACAGCAACTGTCTTTTGCTTTTGTATCCCTACAACTTACTTCAGTGCTTGTCACATGATGAGTATTTTAATAAATACTTATTGATTGTTGGGATGCTAGGCAAGCCCTGAATAATTCTCAGGGCTAGTAAGTTTGCTACCTGGGAGTATATTGGTAGAAGGAATTTGCTCCCTGGGAGTGCCTCTCACTATTGAAATCACCGGTCCTAGATAAAAATTACTCGCTACTTACAAATAATCTTTACTGGTTCTGGATCTTGCCATTCAAGACCAAATTTGGAAGAAGCAGGAAAAACAAAGTACCTGGGGCTGCTCCATCTGGATCTTCCTTGGAAAGAAAGTAGGAGTCTTGTGCAGGTAAAATGAGCATTATCTGGCTTCATTAGCAACTAGGCAGGGTATAATGAGGATAATCTGTTCCCATCTCCCTGCCAATTGACGGGCATTGAAAAGAAGTATCACTGGAGACAAAAATTAAACTAGGGCTTTCTGAACTGTTTCTGCATCTGCTCAGGGAGCAGGTGGGGCTGATAAGATTCCTGCTGGCTTTGTCATCTTGAGTAAGCAATTCTGGATACTAGGTACTTTCATTCAATTTAAGAATGAAAAGAAAAATATACAGATGAAGAAATGGGCCCAGATAAATGGCTTGTCCAGTTAGAAAGATAGTGAATCACAGAATCAGAATTAACTTTATGACAAAAGATGATGGAACTATAACTGAAAGGGAGCTTAGAGGCCATCTGACCTAATCCCCACAATATAATAAATGAAGAAACTGAGATCCAGAGAAATTAAGTCATATGCTCAAAGTTACTTGGTATTCCAACTTATATAATATATTAATAATAATGGATTCTTAGCTAGAAGAATATCTCAGATTATCTGGCCCAATCTCCCCATTTTATAGCTTAGAAAACCGAAGCCAGAGACATTGTCTTTACTTTCTGGCTTCCTTGGATTCCTTTAAAGTCTCAGCTAAAGTTGTACTTTCTTCAGAAAGACATTACTTCTCCCTCCCATTATGCTAGCATCTTCTCTCTGAGATTATCTCCAATTTATCTTGTATAAATATATCTTATTTATACGTAGTTATTAACCAGTTATCTCCCTCATTAAGTTGACAGATTCTTAAAGCAAGGGACTGTTTTCTTTGTCTCCACAGAGACAGTACCCAGCACATAGTATTTGTTAACTTCCTTTGATATAAATAACCAGCCCAGATTCACAAGGTAGAAAAGCCTGAATTCAAACCCATCACAGATTTTGAAGTGCAAAAGAGCTTAAAAGCTACTTATTCCAACCACTTCCAATTTTTGAGCTCACGAACTGATGCCAAGAGAAATTAAATGACTTACCTAGGGAGACATGGCTAGGGGGTATCAGAGATAGGATTTGAACTCAGGCCTTCCTGACTCCAAGTAAAGCACTTTAACCATTACATTATATCTATGACTTCAAACACAACCTACTTTCCCTTGTATCGCATTGCCTCTCTAAGAAGAATTTCTACATCCAGAACATGGAAAAGTGCCTTCTGAGGTCACCTGTTCTCTTCTGACAGGTAGACCTGCATTCAAGCCATTCAAAGAAGAGATTCAATATTCATTCTCAATATTTTCTCTGGGAAAGGCCTAATCTGATCGTATACTCACTGATTTAGTCAAACCTCATATTTACTGCTTTAGGGCAGAGAATACTGCTCCCTGCTGCTGTTGTGAACTATGAGAAAGAAAGAGTTCTCAAATCATCCAAGTATCCTGACCATCTCACTCAAACCTGTATGGGAAAGATCATTGTTGAGTAACATCTCACCTAACACAGTTGCACATTTTTGCAGCTGACTGGTCCCCATGACTACAGTTATGGTAACAAGGCCTTTAAGTACCGAACATCCTCCTCCTGGGGAGAGCTGCCCACCAACCCTCTTGCTGCTGCAGAGCTCATCCATCTGCTGCCTGTTTGCTGCTCGGCCAAGAAGCCTCAGCACCTGTAGTCAGGCTTCCCAAAGGCTCCTCCATCCTTTCTGATTCGTGGCCCCACATGGACATGGCAAGAATGGCTGGCAGCGGGTACCACCCCGGAACTGTGCCAGCTACAGAAACGATGGAAGCTTCCCAGGACACTGGCGCAGAGAGGGCTTGTAACATGATTCACCAGCAGCCTGTATTCAGCCTGGTTCCCTTTGCTCTCGCCACTAATGGGTTGGACCAGATGGTGAATTATCTCAACTGATTTACAGCAATTGGGGCTGAGCAGGGGAGAGTGAATGATGGGCATGAAGCAATGTTGTCTCAGCTTTGCCTCAGAGCAGCTAAAGGCTATGCCAGAAGTGTGGGGAGGGGGAGGGGATGGAAGAAAAGTGGGGGAAGAAATAAGGAGGAAAGGATAATAGTGAGAACAGGAAAGGAAAGGGGAGGAAAGAAGTGAGCAGAGGAAGGGAAGAAAAAAATAGGGAACAAATGAAGTGGACGAGCAAGGAGATGACAAGAAGTGGGAATGGCACATAAAAGAGAGAAAAGACAGAGAAATGGGGCTAGAGAGAGACATGAAAGAGAGAGAGAGAGAGAGAGAGAGAGAGAGAGAGAGAGAGAGAGAGAGAGAGAAGAAAGAAAGAAAAACAGAAAGAAAGAGAAGGAAAGAAAGAAAAAAGGAAAGAAAGAAAAAAGGAAGGAAAGAAGGAAAGAAAAAAGAAGGAAGGAAAGAAAGGAGAAAAATGGAATAGAAGGTAGAAAGAGAGGAAGAGAGAAGAGAAAAGAGAACATGTATATTCAAATCATCACACAGCTCTAGTCACACTGAAAATCACAGCTTTCAACTGGCCAGCCCCTTTCTCTCCCAAGTTGAAGGGTGAAAATGATTGCTAGTTTGGGGCATCATTCACTCTCCTCTGGATCAGAAGCCAGGCTGATTGAATGTTTAAATGGGATACCACATGACTGGTGTCTCTAGGGGATTATGTGCCTGGGTATGCTTATGAGGGCACTCATAGGATTTGTAATACTTGGTGCTTCTTCTAGAATCCTGATTTCTGTCCCCTCTACCACACACACACACACACACACACACACACACACACACACACACACCCCTCTCTGGGCATTGTATATGGGATCTTATTGGGTAAAACTTCAGCAGCAAGTGCTTCTTCAAATGACTTCCTCAGCTCTAAGCAAGGAGTTTTATGAAATGTGGGGTGGGGTGAATGATAATTCCAGAAACAGTGAGGCTCTCATGTCCCTCACTCCCTAACATCTCCCCCACATACTCCAAGGATGTCAGAACTGTCTTTCATAAGATATAAAATCTTTTATTACTAAGAAGTTGCAAGGTATAGTGAAAAAAGTGCTGGACTCTGAATCAGGAAGCCTCAGGTAAATTTCTGGCTCTGGCATTTACTAGATGAATGACCTCAGGCAGATTTTATCCCCTTTGAATGTGATTTTCTATACCTGTAAAATGGGACTAATTATACTTGGACTAGATGCCTCACAAGGCAGTTGTGAGAAAAAGTTGTGACTCCTATAAGGAGAGTCAGTAAGCCTCATTTTACTGAAGAGGAAACTGAAGGCTATGGAAACAAAATTACTACTAGGCAAGGCTTGGAAAGTGTGACCCCTCATGTTGAAAAAAAATATATTGTTCCCTTGTTTTTTTTTTTTTTGTTTGTTTGTTTGTTTGTTTTTTAATTTTTGGTTTAGGCAATTGGGGTTAAGTGACTTGCCCAGGGTCACACATCTAGGAAGTGTTAAGTGTCTAAGATCAGATTTGAACTCAGGTCCTCCTGAGTTGAGGGCTAGTGCTCTATCCACTGTGCCACCTAGCTGCCCCATAGTAACCTATTAAAAAATATAACAAAGTACTTTAGAGAAAGGAGTTTTTTGGTGCTAAAGATATGTGTACTTGGAGTGATGTGGAATGTTCTTTTTTGAACTTCCTAATTGCATAGTGACCCATCTGGCTACCTTTTCTGCTCCTTGTTCCAGATCCGCTCATCTCTTTCTGTATTTTTCTTCTCTCCTGAGGCAGCTAGGTGGCATTGTAGATATACTATTGGGCCTGAAATCAGAACACACCTGAGTTCAAATATGGCCTTAGATACTTAGTTGTGTGACTCTGAACAAGTCACTTAACTGGACAAGTCTACCTTAGCTTCCTCAACTATAAAATATAGATAAAATCCCTCACAGGGTTGTCATAAAGATCAAATTAAATCATATTTATAAAGTGCTTAGTACATAATAGGCATTTAATAAATACTTGCTTCCTTCCTCTCTAGTCATCTTTACTTTGAACACTCTTCCCTATTCATTATGACCTCTGTTCCCATGGATCACAATACAATACATAGATACCATATTCAGAACTATGTTTGTAAAAAGTTCTTATATCTAATCTATCCCTGTCCCCTTTAAAATAATAATAACTCACTGTCCTAGAACATTTTGAGAATTACAGAGTGTTTTCTCCACAAGGACCCTGTGATGGAAATGCACACACATACACAAAGAATTTTATACACACACAACACACACATATACAAACACATTATTGATATATTATACTCTTGCATGTATATATACATATGTGCACACACATGTATATGTATGTGTGTATATGCATGTGCTTTATATGGATGAATATACATTTTGTTGTTCAGTCATGTCTTGGTGACTCTGAGGGTTTTTTTTTTTTTTTTGAGAGATATTGGATCAAAGTTCTATGTTCTTGTCCTGCTCTTTTTTTTTTTTTTTAACAAATGATAAAACTGAGGCAAATAGGATTAAGTAACTTGCCTAGGATCACACAGCAATTAAGCATTTGAGGCTAAATTTGAACTCAAAAGATGAGTCTTCTTGGTTCCAAGTCTGGCACTCTATCCACTGTATCATCTAGCTGATTCACACACACACACACAACACACACACACACACACACACACGTGTGTTATCCCCATTTAACAGATGAGAAAACAGTGTGGGAGAACCTAAGTGACTTTTCACACATCACACGGATAATTAAAAGTTACCTGCAGGCATTTTGATTCTTCTGACCTTGGACAGCTCCCAATTGGTAACACTATGTAACAACAATAGCATTTTTAGAGAGCTTTAAGATTTGCAAAGTACTTTACAACTATGTTCTCATTTATCGTTACAACCACCATGGAAGTAGATTATTATCTCTATCTAATGGATGATGAAATTATGACAAATAGAGGTCAATTTGATTTGTCCAGATTTGAACTCAGGAGCTCCTAAATCTGTGTCTAGTTTGGGTGACTAGCTACTACACTTAAGCACTTGATTTAAATCCGGTGTATCAAAGAACGAGATTATAAATAAATTAGAGGAACATAGAATAGTTTATCTCTCAGACTTGTGGAGGAGAAAGAAATTTGTGACCAAAGATGAACTAGAGACCATTACTGATCACAAAATAGAAAATTTCGATTACATCAAATTAAAAAGCCTTTGTACAAATAAAACTAATGCAAACAAGATTAGAAGGGAAGCAACAAACTGGGAAAACATTTTCACAGTTAAAGGTTCTGATAAAGGCCTCATTTCCAAAATATATAGAGAACTGACTCAAATTTATAAGAAATCAAGCCATTCTCCAATTGATAAATGGTCAAAGGATATGAACAGACAATTTTCAGAGGATGAAATTGAAACTATTACCACTCATATGAAAGAGTGTTCCAAATCATTATTGATCAGAGAAATGCAAATTAAGACAACTCTGAGATACCACTACACACCTGTCAGATTGGCTAAGATGACAGGAAAAAATAATGATGAATGTTGGAGGGGATGCGGGAAAACTGGGACACTATTGCATTGTGGTGGAGTTGTGAACGAATCCAACCATTCTGGAGAGCAATCTGGAATTATGCCCAAAAAATTATCAAATTGTGCATACCCTTTGATCCAGCAGTGTTTCTATTGGGCTTATATCCCAAAGAAATACTAAAGAAGGGAAAGGGACCTGTATGTGCCAAAATGTTTGTAGCAGCCCTGTTTGTAGTGGCTAGAAACTGGAAAATGAATGGATGCCCATCAATTGGAGAATGGCTGGGTAAATTATGGTATATGAATGTTATGGAATATTATTGTTCTGTAAGAAATGACCAGCAGGATGAATACAGAGAGGACTGGCGAGACTTACATGAACTGATGCTAAGTGAGATGAGCAGAACCAGGAGATCATTATACACTTCGACAACGATATTGTATGAGGACATATTTTGATGGAAGGGGGTTTCTTTGACAAAGAGACCTGAGTTTCAATTGATAAATGATGGACAAAAGCAGCTACACCCAAAGAAAGAACACTGGGAAACGAATGTGAACTATCTGCATTTTTGTTTTTCTTCCCGGATTATTTATACCTTCTGAATCCAATTCTCCCTATGCAACAAGAGAACTGTTCGGTTCTGCAAACATATATTGTATCTAGGATATACTGCAACATATCCAACATATAAAGGACTGCTTGCCATCTAGGGGAGGGGGTGGAGGGAGGAAGGGAAAAAAATTGGAACAGAAACGAGTGTCAATATAAAGTAATTATTAAATAAAAATTAAAAAAAAATAAATCCGGTGTATCTAGGATTATATTCCAATTCAGCTACTTACTTCATGAATGACTTTGGCCAAGTCACTTCCTCTCAGTTCCTAAATTTCCTCAGATGTCAAATGAGAAGCTCAGCTTGAATGTATTTGAATAGTTTCTTCTGTTAATCCTTATCATTCAATGATACAGGAAACATTGTCCCTACCCTCAGAGCAATTCCCAGACTGATGAGAGGAAGACAAAGTTCTTATCTATGATATAATCCTAGTCTTACAGGCATTATTCTTGCTCCTCTCACAGAAGTCAACCTGAGGCAAATATATAGATGAACCAGACAAATAAGATGAAACCACATGAAATCAAGCCAACCGAATATGAGTGGAAAGGGATGAAGGTTATTATCACATAGCCCAAACCTCCTCTCAATGCAGCCCTTTGAAAATTATACCCAAGTTCAAGGTATTTAGGTATTCATGAGCCTCCATTTAATGTTTTGTTTTTACTGTTTTACTGGCAAGCTAAATGACACCCCTATACAGAGAGACACACTCCCACCACTTCCCATGTCATTAATAGAAGAGGAAACAGACATAGTCTGGATGGCTCATTTTCCTAGAGTTACACTCCAGCTGGACCATCTCTTTATTTCTGAGGCTGCTGCTTTCTGTTTCCATGTACAATTGTTGTTGTAACCTATAGCAGAGGTGTCAAACTTGTAGCAGATGGCTTCATGTGCTCTAAAAGATTTCTCAGTTCGGCCCAAACCATATTAAAATACAGTCAGGAAATATTTGACAAATAATTGATTGTGTGGGTTGAGGAAGAATGAAATTCTGTCCAAGACACTATGCCCCTTACAATTGAGGACAAAGGAGAATAGCATTCAATGACTGCAGTAGTTGTGGAGAGATCTCTTTGAGGGTGGTAGTGGTGAGGAATATGGGAATTTAATGTGTACACTGTTGGATACAGTTGTTGTATTGATTGCTTTTAAGATTTTTTTTCTTTGTGACAAGGGAAAGTTCTATGTAACTAGAGTGGGGGAGGGAGATATTCTCAAGAACTATCTGTGATTGATATAAAGAACAAAAGGTTCGATAAAAATTTAAAAGGCCAGTGAGAAAAGCTAAGCGAATTTGAAGTCCAGAAAGCTCCCTTCTAATTAATTGGAGAGGTCCCTGGGGAGGCAGTGGGATTTTAGGAGATACTTGAATAATGGTAGATACTATGAGAGAATTCTCTCTAAGCTTCCACTGTACCCCATCCCTAACTGTGCCTTCCAGGGTTAGAAATTTGGAGCTTCTGGTTGCTTTATTGAATCTGGTGTAATTGCTTGAATCAAGGGCTATACCTGAGACTAGGCATTGTTCTCAAATCTGATTTCCTAATTTCGACTTTCTAGTCTTGGGAAATACTTCTACTTCTTAATGGGATGATAAACACCTCCCAACCTGAGAAGGCTTATTTTATATACTCAAACGAGGAGGATAGAGGATTGAGGCAGCAGTTAGATTCCTGAGATAGGATCTTATTCAATAGGGGACAGAGCCCTAAATTGATAGTGCTTCTTTTGGGGAATTATACATAATCTCTGGGGCAACTATATGGAGAAATGGATAGAGTGCTGGGCTTGGTATCAGGAAGTCTCATCTTCATGAGTTCAAATCTAACTAGACACCATAACCCGGGGCAAGGCATTTAGCCCTGTTTGCATCAGTTCTTCAATTTGTAAAAGGAGCTGGAGAAGGAAATGACAAACCACTCTAGTATTTTTGGTGAAGAAAACCCTTGATGGAGGCAGGAGGAGTCAAATAAGACTGACAAAGAACTGAACCAATCAACTAACACAAGTTTCAGGTTACTGCTGTTTCCTTTTGGTAAGTGATCATCAATTCAGAAACTAGAAGGAATTTTAGAGTTGACATGGCCCAGAAAACCTTTATTACATCATAGATCTAGAATAGGAAGGAAATATTGTATTCAAGGATCACAAATGGTAGGATTTAAATAAATCATAGCCCCACCCTCTATCTTATAATAAGGAAACTGAGACCCAGAGGTTAAGTATGTATTCAAGAGCACATAGGTAATAGTAAATAGGAGACCTGACATTCAAATTCTGATTTTCTGATGCCAGAACTATTGTCCTTTCCATTACACCTCATCAAATCTTAGGCAGATTCCCTGAGGACTCCAAAAATCCGTTGTTTCTTGGGAGTTAAATTACTAATAAGTCCAAGACCTTTCAAAGGCCCTGGGCAGGAAGGAGACAGAAAGAAGTTGAATGTGGCTAGAGTAAGTGGGAAGTGGTCTTCTTCATCTCCTGAAAAGCCAAGAGCAGACAGTCCTTGAAAATTCGAGTTGACTTTGTGGTTGGGGGCCATGGAGATGAAGCATTTTGTTCCCGAGTGTCTGTGCCAGGATGAATGCTGCCAACCAGTCAATGGTATTAGTGAGAGAAAGCTCTCAGGAAGCAGCCAGGGCTGGGCATTAGTGTCAGAGAAATGGGAAATGCCATCCAGGCCCGAGGGGGAGAATGCCAATCAACATCCTTCAGTGCCAGCTGCAGTTTGGACAGACCAGCCATGACTCCCTAAATTTAGCAAAAATCAGTAGGAGGATGGAAGTTTCATCAAACATAATAATAATGCTAATCACTAATATTTGTATAGTGCTTTAAGATTTGCAAAGCATTTATAAATATCTTATTTGAATTTCATAACAACCATTGGAGGTAAGTGTTATTATTTTAATAATTATAGTCAACAGTTATAGAACACTTACTATACTCACTGTGTAGAATGCATTTACAATTATTATCTCATTTTATCCTCACAACAACCCTGGGAAGTAGGTATTATTATCTCTATTTTAAAGATGAGGGGACTGAGCCAAAAAGAAGTTGTGACTTGCTTAGTTAGGATCACAAAGTTGGGAAGTGTCTGAAGCTAGATTTGATCTCAGGTTTTTTGATCCAGATTTTGCATACCATTCAGGATACTTACCACCTAGCTTAGATAACATGAAGCATGTGATTTCTAACATAAAGTCAAATTGAAAAATTCAAAAAAACATGGTGAGGATCAAGGAAAAGAATCAGGATACATCTCCCTAACCTACGAGCTGACTCATGTTTTGTATGGGTTGTACAGGGGCTCTTACTAGTAATCTTTTTCTCTGCATTTTTTAGAAGAGAAACCATATGGCATAATGGAAAGAATACTAAACATCACACCAGAGAACATTGGTTCACATCCTATTTTTGTCAATAGATAAGGTATGTTCCAATTCATTTGTCCAATATGAGACTCAGGGTAGATAATTTCCAAGGTCTCTTCTGGATTGAAATCCTACCATCTATGATCTTATCTACATCTCTTGGGTATACAATATGGAAAGGAAAGGGTCAAGGATGAAAGGATTAGGTTCATCGAAAAGCCACCCTATTGTCTCTTTTAGATCCAGGTCTGAAGTGTCAGACTCCATTCCCTGGGGGTAGGACTGGGGTACATTTTGCACTGATTAAGGACTTGGTTCTGGCCTTTTTAGTTGTTCTAGAATGTAAATTATATTTTCCCCTTTTCAAAACTTGCTGGAATATAAAATAAAGACCTTAAAGCAACTAGATATTTTATCCTGGGCTGAGGGTAGTTGGTGTTCATATAGTTAAATGGAATTTATGACAGTCAGAGATCCAGATACATGAAATAATATCGTCTCATGTGGTAAAAAATTCTATTTAGAGAATCTAAGACCCAGAAAGGACCTCTGAAATTATCCAACCCAAACAATTCCTGAATCATGAATCACCTCTATAACATTTTATTTTATTTTTATTTATTTCTCTCTAAGACATCTCTGATTATGGTAGTTTTAGTCATGGGGAATCTATTGTGTATCAAGGTGATGTATTCCACTGTAAGGCATCTTTGACTATGGGCAAGTTTTTAGGATCATAAAATCATAGATGAGGAGTTAAAAGTTATTTTCCAGTCCAACTTCATTGAGCAGTTAGGTGGAACAATGGATAGATTTCCAGGCCTGAAGTCAGCAAGGCTGGTCTTCTTGAGTTCAAATCTGATATCAGATACTTACTAGCTATGTGATCCTGGACAGGTCACTTAACTTTGTTTGCCTCAGTTCATCATCTGTAAAACGAGCTGGAGAAGGAAATGGCAAATCACTCCAATAACTTTTCCAAGAAAACCCAAAATGGGGTTATGAAGAACTGGAAACCACTAAAATGACAGAACAACAAAGTCCAACCTCTTTATTTTACAAATAAGGAAGCTGAGGCCCAAAGATATTTAAAGACTTGAGAAAAAGTGATGAAGTTGATAGAGGACTGGACCTGGAGCTAGAAAGACCTAGCTTTATATTTCTTCTTAGGCACTTACTAGCTGGGAGACTAGGCAAAATCACTTAACTGCTTACAGCCTCAGTTTCTTCATCTATAAAATAGGTACAATAGTAATAGCACTTATATCTCAGAGTAAAGAGCCTTGAAAACTTTATAGTACTTCATAAATGCTGTATATCACTATTGTTATTGCCCAAGGTCATAAATGGAATAAGTTGCAAATCCAGGGCCAACTCTGAGTCCCCAAATTCCAAATTTAGTGCTATTTCCATTGTGCTACACTGCCTTCCTTCATGTTTACGAAGAAATGCAGGGATTTTTTTTTTGTCATTTTCTAGGTCTTAAAGCTTAGAGTCTGACACAAATGGGTGTAGGTGGAGGCTCTACTAGGCCCACTTTAATGAAAGGATTACTCAGTTCTATAATTAGCACAGTGAGCATTGCTATATATAAAGGACACATACTGATAGGAGAAGACTTGAGCAGTTAAAAAGGGAGCAAAGCCAAAAGTTTCCCCTCTTCTAAGGCTGTGAGCCTGAGGCACAAATAAAAAAGAGAGGAGGGAGGGACTTCTGGGGAAGACAACCCTTCAGGGGGATAGGCTTTGGAAGTGAGGCAGCTGGTGATGTCAATTAGAAGTATATGGAGGGGATAGCTAGGTAGTACAGTGGATAGAGCACCACCCCTGAAGTCAGGAGGACCTGAGTGCAAATCCAACTGAGACACTTAACACTTCCTAGCTGTATGACCCTGGGCAAGTCACTTAAACCCAATTTCCTCAACAACAACAAAAAAAAAGTTAAAATGTTAAAATGGGAAACTTGTGGTTACAGGAAGATAGAATATCCATAGTGAAGAACTACAAATGAAACATATTCAGATGTTGCCAGGGAGTGAATAGCCTTGGGTGGAAGCAAATGTAAACTTCATAGATTATTATTAGGGGGAAATCCTCAAGATGGAACCCAGTTCATTTTCCATACATATTGAGTATAGGAATACCTATACTTGGCTCGAAAATGAAATATTTGATTGGTAGTTTTTGTTACCTTTTCCTTCTGGATATTATTGTTTGAATTCTTTATTGCCCATCCAAACAGATAACACTCCTCTACCTGCCTAAGCTTTCTCTTGAACCAATTGTTTTTTTCTCCTTTTATAAATGTATCTCAGGTTCATAGCATTATGGGGGGGGGGAGGCTTCTTGACCTCTTGTATCAGGATTTAATCTCTCTTTGTAGCTTTTTAGACTGTTTTCTTATCCCTAGAGGATTTGGCTTTATTTGTAATTTCATGAGCAGCTTCCTATAAGCATATATCTGTTATATCTTACCCTCAGTTAAGAAACTTTTAGTCCTTGCAAATTGTACTAGATACTTATGTTGGGTATATAGCTACCCATTATACAATAGCCAAAGTAGAATTGCATATACATACACCATATAATATAACAACCTTAAAATAGTAATACTCATAATAATTCTATCTGCTTGACATCCTCTTTAGTCTGTATTGGCAGGTACTGCAATGATTAATCAATGACTTTCTCATTGATCACCATTTCCTTAAATTGATGTGTATCAGACTAGTTTTTCCTTTTGTGATTTTAGTCCTTTTTGAAGAACAAATTTTGGGTACAGCTAGATGGCACAGTGGATGGAGCACCAGTCCTGGTGTCAGAAAAATCTGAGTTAAATCTGGCCTCTACTGAATATTTAATAGCTGTGTAACCCTAGGAAAGTCACTTAACCCCAAATGCCAAAAAAAAAGAGAACAGATTAAAAAAAATGTTTTCTTTATTTTTCTGGTTATACATGTAGATTTATTTTTAAATATATGAATCATGTTGGGAGAGAAAAATCAGAACAAAAAGGAAAAATCATGAAAGTAAAAATTGAAGAAAAAGAAAAAATGGGAAAAAAATCAACACATAGCATGTGTTGATTTACAATCGTTCTCTCTCTGGATGCAGATAGTGTTTTCTATCCAAAGTTTATTGGGATTGTTTTGGATCACGGAACTGCTGAGAAGAACCAAGTTTTTCATATTTGATCATGATCTAATCTTGCTAGTACTGTGTACACTGTATTCCTGGTTCTACTTGTTTCACTCATCATCAGTTTGTGTACATCTTTCCAGACCTTTCTAAAATCAGCTTATTCATCACTTTTTATAGAACTATATAATATTTCATTACTTTCATATACTATAATTTATCCAATCATTCCCCAAATTGATAGGCAGCTACTCACTTTCCAATTCTTTGCCACCACAAAAAGAGCCACTACACACATTTTTGTATGTGTAGATCCTTTCCCCTCCTTTAGGATTTCCTTGGGATACAGACCTAGTAGCACTGCAGGATCAAAGGATATGCACAGTTTTATAATCCTTTGGGTACAGTGTCAAATTGCTTTCCATAATGGTTGGATCATTTAACAGCTGAACCAACAATGCATTATTCAAACTTTTTTTGTTTTTAATTTTCAACATTTTTATTTTTTACTTTTCCAAATACATGTAGAAATAGTTTTCAACATTCATTTTAGTAAGACTTTGTGTTACAAATTTTTCTCTCTCCCTCCCTTATCTCCTCCATCTTCAAGACAGCAAGTAATTGTATAGATTAAATATGTGCGATTTTTAAAAATATATTTCCATATTTGTCCTGTTGTACAAGAAAACTCAGACCAAAAAAAAAAAAAAAAACATGAGAAAGAAACAAAATAAAAGTTCAAAATATGCTTTGATACATATTCAGTCTCCATAGTTCTCTCTCTGGATGTGAATGGTATTTCAAGAAAAGACTTTCTAAACATAGTGATGGGGCACATGTATCATAAGCAATGAAAGTTGGAAGCAGTTGTCAGGTAAATGGAGAGGTTTTTTGAGCCAAACTGTGTATTCTATGACTGTTAAAAAATGGTGGCAGTGAATAGACACCAGGAGAAAATCTGTAGACACAGAAACAAAGGAGGTACATATCCCACAGAGGAAATAAGGTGATGGATGGATCAGAGACTCTGGACCTATTTAAATCCATTCATAATGCTGGGACTTCTGGTATTGTTTATTTTTTCAAGAACAGAGACTGATCCTCTGAAGAGGAAATGGAATTATCCCCTTGCTAACTAGACTGAGGTATAAGTCCTTTTCTGTTATTTACTTGCCTTGTAACCAATTAATATTCAAATGATTTTCCAGAGTTTGTTTCTCCCAAAAGGGGACTGTATATTCTAATGAGGGAGCTAGATACAAGTCAAATTCAGATCTTCCTAGGGAATAGAAGTCATGAGTCTGATAAAATATTTTCAATGTAGGAAATCCTCAGAGAAGAACCAAGTCTATCTGTTAGAGGAATCTAAGTATCTAGAACTTCCATGTGGTACAAAATCACACATGCAAAATGGATGCTGTCAGAATATCCAGGAACAGTACATTCTCTAAGGTAATTCAACATAGCCCTCTGAAGTCTTGTTCATATGGTTAATTCCTTAGTCAAGCCCTTCTTTATAAGTGGTTTAAAAATAAAATTATTCTAACTTCTGTTCTAGTGACTACAGATTCTACATTCAAGAGCCTGAATTAATCAAGTTTTGTATTAGCTTTTTAAAATGTATAAGCCAACTATGCTGTAATCACAGAAGTCACCAAGTATTGAGATGAATAAATCTGTTATTTCTTTAGACAATTCCTTTTACAATATTATTTATTGAGATGTTACCTTGCAAAAAATTCTTGGCCTGAGCACAGTCGAGACCCTGGTGGTAGCTCTGGCTCTGCCACTATTAAACAACAAGTATTTATTTGGTGCTTACTATATGCCAGCCACTACACTAGGTATTAATTAAATTATCCTTACTCATAACACACTGACATTCTAATGGGAAATTCATCAATGCATACATAAATATATATAACACAAATATAAAGTTAATAAATACAATTTAGTAAATGCAAATATATACAAAGTATTTGAATTCATAATAGTTTGGGAAGGGGCATTAGCATTAGGTGGGAGAGATCAAGAAAAATTTCATTTAGAAGAGAGACCTCTGAGCTATGTCTTAAAGGAAGAAAGGGAATTTCTGAGATAAAGGTAAGTAGATAGACCATTCTAAATAAGGGAAAAATCAAGCACAAAGGGGAAGGAAAAGGAGAGGAATAAACACTTATTAAATGATTACTATGTGCCAAGAAATATTCTAAGAATTTTACAAATTATTATCTCATTTGATCTTCATAGATAGCTTTTACATTTTACAGGTGAGGAAACTGAGACTAAGATTAAGGATCACACAATTAGTAGTTGTCTGAACCTGGGTTTGAATTGAGACTTCTGGTTTCATACCCAGAGCTCTGTTAAATACATCAACTACCTACATAAGGGACAAAAAGATTCCATGTTGATTAAATTTCATAGTACTGAAGGGGGATTATATTTGTTTAATTTAGAAACAAAAGTTGAGGCCTGGTTTAGTTGTGCTTTTAAAAGCTAAGTAGAGTTTATGGTTTATTCTAGAGGCAATAGGAAGCTATTGAAGTGGGTTAAAAAGGACAATTATTGATCGAAGTTGAACTTAAGGAAAATTACTTTAACAGCAGTATGAAGTAAGAACTGAAGAGGGGACAGATTTGAGGCAGAAAGGTCAATTAGGAGGCTGCTGTTATAATATCTATAAGAAGTGATGGAAGAGATCTTAAATAATGTGGTAACTCTATACTTGTCATATAGAGAAGGGATTAAGATGAAAACAATATTGTGAAGGCAGAAATGGCAAGATTTGGCAAGTCATTGATGATGTGGTATAAGAGAGAATGAAGAGTGCAGAAAATGCCAGACTTGCCAATCTGTAATAGCAGAAAAAAAATGGTGATGCTTAAGGAAGTTTGGAAGAGGAGAGTTTAAGAGGAAAGATAATGAGTTCAGTTTTAGTCATGCTGATTTTAAAAGGTCTCTGGGAAAGAAAGAAAAGGAAAGAAGGAAGAAAAGAAGGAAGGAAGGAAGGAAGGAAGGAAGGAAGGAAGGAAGGAAGGAAGGAAGGAAGAAAGGAAGGAAGGAAAGAAGGAAGGAAGAAGAAAGGAAGGAAAGAGAGAGAAGGAAGGAGAGAAAAAAGGAAAGAAGAAAGGAAGGAAGGAAATAAGAAAAAAAGGATGGAAATAAGCAAAGGTAGAAAGAAAGGAAAAAATAAAAGAAAGGATGAAGTCATAAAGACAAAGGGAGAGAGGGATGGCAGAAGGAAGGAGGAAAGGAAATAAGGAAAGAAAGATTGGACTAGATGGTTACTGATGTTTCTTCCACAGTTCTATGAAATTGTCTTTGGAGGAGAAAGAAAGAAAAAAAGCATCAGATTTGTTAAAAAAAAAGAAAACAAACAAACAAACAAAAAACCCCGCTTGTCTTCATCATGGCTTACAGGTGCTTGATTCAAAGCCACTAGACAAAGTTCTTTTTGGAAGAACTTCCTTACCTTTAATTTATCATAGACTTGACCTGAATTGAAGGAAACTCAATATTCTAAAAGGAGTTAGTGAGGAAAAAGAACATTTCAGGCATGATTGATAGCCAGCAGAAAAGAAAGGAATACAAAAGAGGGTTTATGTATAAGGGTCTGCGGTAAAGTTCACACATAGAATGCTTGAAAGGGATTAATGTATAACAAGGCTGGAAAGGTAAGTTGAGGCCAGGTTTTGAATGGTTTTAAATATTAAATCAAGGAATTTATATTTGATCTTAGATCAACGAATCCATTTATAAATCAATAAGCATTTACCATGTTCAATGAATATAAAAAAGAGGCAAAAACAATCCATCAAATGAGTTTATGTTCACATAAATAAATAGGTCTATACAAGATGCATAGAGTAGAAGGATTACTTTGGAGGGGAAGACACTTTCAACTACGGGAACTTGTAGGGCATCCTGCAGATGGTGAGGTTTGATCTGAGCCTTGAAGGAGATCAGATAAAGTAAAAGGCAGAGGCCAGGAAGGAGAAAATT
Source organism: Antechinus flavipes (assembly GCF_016432865.1). Lineage (NCBI taxonomy): Eukaryota > Metazoa > Chordata > Mammalia > Dasyuromorphia > Dasyuridae > Antechinus > Antechinus flavipes. The sequence goes on from NC_067401.1 coordinate 201,171,824, forward strand.
TCAAGTTTATTTGACCACCAATGCATATTCATAGAGATCATAGATGGAGTATCATGAGTGAGAAATAGGAAGTAAGACAGTATGGAGGAGACTAAACTTATACATCTCTAACTGGACATTTCTGGGAAAGAAGGATGGAAAAGTAGGAAGGAGCTAAGTTGTGAAAATCCTTAAATACTTTCTGGGCATAATAAAATACTATTTACTGAGTATTGGTGGCCTTCAGAGTTGAAAGGGAGAGATGGTATGATGTAATCATACCATGATTTAGGAAAATCATTTTTCTGATTTGAGGGTGACCTATAGAGGGCAAAAACTTGAGACAGGGAGACCAGCTAAAAGATGATAGAGAAAGCAAGATATACATATATATGATATATGTTTATATATTAACATACACACACACACAAATAAGGAGAAAGATGTTGAGGAGCACAGCTAGGATGGTGGCTATGAGTGAACAGAAGAGAATGTATACTTAGTGAAGTAGAAATGACAGTTTGGCAACTCCTTGGAATATGGGAGTGAATGCTAAAGAGGAATCAGAGTTATGAAGCTAGATAACTGGGGGGATTGTAGTGCCCTTCACAGTAACAAATAAGAATAGGGGAGAATTTTTGAGAAATATAATGAGTTTCATTTGGACATATTGAGTTTGAGATATGGACAAGTTCCTCAGATTGAAATGTATGACTGGAGCTCAGAAGAGAGGTAAGAGTTGATGTAGAGATCTAGGAATCATCTGTATAGGAAAAATTAAGCCCATTAGAACTAAAAAGATCACTAAGGAAGAAAGGGATAGAAATAAAAGAGGGCCCAGGATAAAGCATTGGAGACAAAATTTTGGGGCCACGACAAATATGAATAGCCCAAAAAGAGATTGAGAAAGAGCAATAAGGTAGATAGGAAACCAAAAAAGAACAGTGATACAAAAACTCAGAGCAGAGAGAATATCCAGTAGGAGAAGATGATCAAGGGGATCAAACTTTTCAAAAAAGTCAAGAAGAATGAAGACTGAGAACAAGCTGTTAGATTTGGCAACTAGATCACTGGTAACTTTGGTGATGAAATTTCAGGAAGAGGTGATTAGAGGTAATTATCTAGAAGTACCACTAGGTGGTGCAGCTGACACTCAGCTTGGAATCGGGGAGACCTCTTCATGAGTTTGAATTTTCCTCTTACATATTTATTAGATGTGTGACCCTGGGCAAGTCACTTAAATTTATTTGCTTCTGTTCTTCAGTTGTAAAATAAACTGGAGAAGGAAGTGGCAAAGTACTCCAGTATCCTTTCCAAGAGAATGCCAAATGAAGTCAAAGATTCAACAACAAAACCTAGAATTAATAGGGAGCCACTGAAGTGTATTGAGCATGGAGGTGACATGATCAGACCTATACTTTAGGAAAATCACTTTGACAAATCTGTGGGCAACGGTTTGGTGTGAAGACATACTCGAGGCAAGGAAGCCATGCTAGAAGACTCACACTCTGTACTTATTTTCCCTATTTATTGCCAGCGGACACAAGTCTCCCAGAGAATAAAGTGAAGGAAGGTTTTTTTAAAAAGCTCATTTCCCTTAATTTTTTAAAGAGTGGCAAAGAATGCCTCCTTGATGTTTTCTGTTTTCTTTTTTTTGAAAAAATGACTTCATTTATCTTTCCTAACTTCCAGAGTAATTGATCCATTTTAGCATCCCAGAAGTCCACATTCTAGATTTCATCACATCCTCTGCACAAATATCAATGAAAAATTATCATATTTATCGCTCAACTGCATTTTTAAACTCTGGACTACATTCTCAAACTACAAGTGATTTAAGAGGTAACTATCCTTGCTTTTATTGGAGTCTCCTGGACTTTACTGAAAAAAAAACAAAACTCCCAGCTCTCATGCTGCTATGATCACTACTCCATCTTGTGGGCACGCCTGAAAACTACACATTCCCCAATGTCCTGAAACAATCTACTCAGATCCTCTGGAGATAGTTGGAGTAAGTTTTATCTCTGATAAAACTTTAATATTGAGTTTGAGAATGTTCAAAATGCACCTACTATATGCTACTATGTTAATTAGGAGATGTGAAGAGAAAAATGAAAGAGTCCTTGCAATTAATAACAATTCAGGGACACTTTCATTTGTATTTTCTAAGACAAACATGGATAAGATCAGCAGACTCAGATCTGTAATTATGGTAGGAAGTTAGGACTTTGACCCTGGGCACCAAGATTTCCAGGGTGTTGATAGAAACAGTTGCAGCAAGATAGAGACAACTGAATTTAACACCTAGTTAGCAAGAAACATAAATTAGTAAATTAGCTAAAATTAAGAAGTTACCAGATGATATGCTTCTTTCCCTATCTTTTTTACACCCTTCCTATTCCCCCATCCCATTCCCAGTGGATCTCTGAGAATCAACAACTTCATGATGACTATCTTTTTTTCTCAATAATATTTTATTTTTCCAATTGCTTATAAAGATAGTTTTCAACATCCATTTTTGTAAGATTTTGTGTTCCAACTCATCATCAGTTCACATAAATATTTCTGGGCTTTTCTGAAATCAGCTTGCTCATCATTTTTTATAAAGCTATAATATTCTATTATATTCATATACCATAATTTATTCACTCATTCCCCAATTAATGGGCATACACTCAATTTCTAATTCTTTGGGTGGCTATCTTCTTTCTCCAAGGTGATATTCCAGGGCTTCTGTCTTCAGGGGATTTTTTGTACTAGATTTTCTGCCAGGCCCCCCAGTTTTTAAAGAAATTGTCTTTAAAAGTTGATTTCATATCTTTTTTTCATGTTACTCTGGGTACATTTTGTTAAATCTTCCAAATTTCTAGTGAAAATTTGAGGATATTCTTATTTATTTATTGCTTCACCTGTGACCCTATAATGGTGATGAAATGATATCAATTATAGTTTAGAGATTTTAATGGTAAGGATGGAACTGAGTGTGATGTCAATAATGTAGATGCTGACCATGGGATTTTGGATTTAGACTTGGAAGAAACTTGAGGGATTTTAGGATTTAAAACTTTACAGGGACTTTTTTGAGTTTGATTACTTAGTGGTTAGAGTACTGAGCCTGGAAGCAGAAAGACTCATCTCCCTGAGTTCAAATCTGGCCTTAGACATTAATGGTATGACTCTGGGCAAGTCACTTAACCCTGTTTTTCTAGCTTCTTCATTTGCGAAATGAGCTAGAGAAGAAAATGGCAAAGCACTCCAGTATCTTTGCAAAGAAAACCTCAAAGTAGGTCATGAAGAATTGGACATGACTGAAAAAAAAAAAAAGACCAGACTTAAAGGGACTTTAAATCCCTTAAATTCTTTAGGGATTTGACAGATATTCTTGTTCAATTTTCCCTAATTTTATAGAAAAAGATATTGAGGAACTGAAAAGCAAAATAGTAATATTAATTAGCCAGTATTAATTGGATTTATGTCACCTCATTTAATTTTGACAAAGTTTGGGGGTAGATTGAGATAGATCTTTCCAAGAATTATGGTTTCCATTTTACAGATGGGGAAACTGTGGCTCAAAGAAGTTAAAAAAAAACTTGCCCAGTTTCTACACAATTAGAATAAAAATCCATAACCTAGATCTCTTTATTATCTAAGTCTAGCATTCATCTCATAATGCCATCCTGGTGAAGCAGCTAATATTGCTGCTGCTGAAGAAAGGGATGGAGAAAAGAATGTAGATGGTACTAATGGGGTCAGTGACTTTTCATCAATAATCTGAAGAATTCAGTGATGATTATGTTCATTTCATTAATAAACTTCTATTTTCCCAATAGATTGTTTGCTTCTTGTTGGTGGAATTTTAAGTTGATCCAGCCATTCTGGAGAGCAATTGGGAACTATGCCCAAAGGAGTATAAAACCGTTCATATCCTTTGATCAAGTATTGACACTGCTGGGTCTATATCCCAAAGAAATTATAAAAAAGGAAAAAAAAAAAAGAAAAAGGACTTAAGTGTGAAAAAATATTTGTAACAGGTATTTTTGTAGTGGCAAGTAATAAGAGATTGAGTATATGTCCATCAGTTTTGGAATGGCTGAATAAGTTATGGTATATGAATGTAATGGAATATTATTATTCTATAAGAAATCATAAATAGGTTGATTTAAAAAATAAATGAAAAGACTTACATCAATTGATGCTGAGAGAATTAAGCAGAACCTGAAGAACATTGTACACAATAATAGCAAGATTGTGTGATGATCAACTATGATGTACTTAGCTCTTGTCAGCAATACAGTGATTTAGGACAATTCCAATAGATCCGAAAAAATGCCATCCACATCCAGAAAGAAAACAGTGGAGAATGAATGCAGATCAAAACATGCCATTTTCACCTTTATTGTTGTTGTTGTTGCTTGCTTTTTTTCTCATTGCTCCGCCTTTTGTTCTGATTTTTCTTTTACAACATGACTAATATTGAAATATATTTAAAATGATTGTACATGTATAACATATCAGATTGCTTGCTGTCATGGGGCAAGGAGATAAGAGAGAGAGGGAGAAAAATTGGAATCCAAAATCTTACAAAAATGAATGTTGAAAACTATCTTTACATGTAATTGGAAAAATAAAATACTATTGAAATTTGAAAAAAAATTAAAAATAGAATGCTTGCTCTTTGAGAGGAGATATTGTTTTACTTTTGTTTTCTCTTAGTACCTAGGAAACAGGGAAGATAGCAAGCATTTATTTACATACCTACTATGTGCCATACACTGTGTTAGGCACTTTGCAAGTATTATACAATTTGATCATCACAACAATTTTGGCATATAAGTGCTATTATCTCCATTTACAACTGAGGTGTAGAGCTTAAGTAATAGGCTCACACAACTAATAAATGTCAGAAGCCTTATTTGAACTCAAGTCTTTCTGATTTCAGGACTAGGGTTTTATCTATGTGCTGTTTAGCTGCCAGTAGTTTGCACACAGTAGGCACTTAGGAAATAGTTGATGTTTAATTGATGAGATGCTTGAGATAAAAGGAAATTTCCTATATTGTGGAAAGAAATAAGCAGTGCCCATATTCAGTACTCTCTTCATTTTTGCATGTTCCTAAAGTCTTAATTAAGCACGGGTGAACAGCAATTCATTAAGTAGAAAACAGTTGTTTTCTAAGTGGCCTCAGGACTCCTCAATTCTTTTACTGCTCAAACAACATTATTAGACATTTTATGGTTGTTCCAACTTCATAATGCCTCCCAGGGCTGGAGGATCCACTAGCCCAGAGCCATGGAGTATGCATGAACTAGGTTGGTATTTCCAGAACAGGGTTCTACTCTTTCAACTCCAGAATTTAATAATTATTAGTGTAAAGAGCTCCATGATCTCCTCTCAAAATAGGAAACCTTTATTGGGTCGTGGGAGAGTCATAGAATCACAGAATCCTAGGTCTTGAAGTTGGTGTAAGATTGTTGTGAAGATGAAATGAAATAATATATGTAAAGTTGTAGTTAAATTATTTTTAGTTATGTCTAACTCTTTGTGACTACATTTGGGGGGTTTCTTGGAAGAGATACTGGAATCATTTGCTCATTTTACAAATGAGGAACTGAGGCAAATAGGATTGAGTGACTTGCTATAGCTAGTACGTGTCTGAGGCCATATTTGAACTCAGGTCTTCCTGATCCCAGGCCTAGCACTCTATCTGATTTGCAAACCTTAAAACATTCTACAAATGCTAGGTAGGCTTACTGTTTTAATTTTTAGGTCTTCTGATACTACGGACAGTGCTATTGCCACTAGTGTAGTATAGTTGGGAATATCTTCAAGAATTTCTATATTTACTGTTTTCTCCCAGCATAATCATGAGTGAAGTCCATTGTGCTTTCTAAGTCTAGGAAGTAGTAAATTTTCTGTTCATGGTTTCAGTTGTTTAGGGAGGAGGTATGCTTATAAGAAAAAACTTACAAATTAGAAAAATCAGAAATATGCATTGCAGAGCCAATATTACATACTATATGTATATATGCATATATATTATACTATGTATCTATAATACATATTATAAAATAATATGTATTATATATAATATATACCTGTATATGTTACGCTATATATATTATGCTATATATTATACACTATATTATACTATATACATGCTATAAATATACTATATATATAGACACACACTATACTATATTATTATACTATACTACATACTTTGTTATATATTATATATACATATATTATATATTATACTCTGTATATGTGTGTGTGTGTCTATATATATATTTCCTCTTCAGAGTACTTTCTATTGGCTTTAGTTGGAGAGCTCCCCCTGCCTTCCTTATTCAATGTCCAAATCCAGAGGTAGGACACAGATGTGAGGTTCTCCTAGGACACTGATCTGGTGTGAAGGATATGGACTCTGTTCATAGGGTTGTGCACAAAAGGATGCAGCCTAGATAGAGCAAGCCTGTTCTTCAAAACTTTTGATTCTTTATCTTCAGTTGTTGGGGGGAAAAAAGAAAACAAAATTTCTTGCATGAGTTCAAAAAATCTATGTATATGTATTATTATGCTATGTATATGTATTATACATAGTATACTTATATATATACTATGTATTTATATTATATATATTACACTATGTTATATATACTATGCTATATATGATACCATTTATATATATATTTATTATATATTACACACATATAGTACATATATTATGCTGTGTATATATTACATATCATGCCATGCTACGTGTGCTATGCTATATATTACACTACATTATTATATATTATTATGTATTGTTAATATGTGTATAAATAAAATATATAATGCTACATATTATACTATACTATGTATACTGTCACACATATTATACCATTCTCTTTCTCTCTAAATATATACTATATATCACATAATATGCTATATATATTATGCTATGTATAATTATATAGTATGCTATACATAATATTATATGTATATATTATATAGTGATATAGTATATATCACATAATATACTATTCATATTATGCTATATATTTTACTATATGTATATATTATTCTATAGGAAGTTTATAACAAGTAATTTCCACAAGAAAAGCTAGGTGGCATAGCGGCCTGGAGTCAGGAAAATGAGATGGTCTTTTTCTACTTCACAAAATGATTTAATCCATTAAATGCAAAACACTTGGCGAATCTTAAAGTACTATGTAAGGGTCAATTATTATTACTATTACTATTACAAGTCTATGTCACTAATCTTCCAATCTAGGAATGATTTCATTGCTTGAGCCTTCTTCTTATTTCTGCTCAGCTCAAGAATTTGAGTTTATAGAACAATTACAGGTGACTTGGTAAATATTTAGCAACTCTGCTCTTGGTGGGAGGGGAGAATGCATACACTTTTAAAATTTAATTTGAATTAAACTTTTCTTAAGTGTTACTAAATTATAAATAAAAGATTAATAATTAAAATTTAATAAATTAATTTATTTGAAATTTTAATTAATAAATCAAGCCCTGATTTGGAGTTGATTTTCATAATGATAAATTATAACCAGCTTCTGCAAGCTGGTTAGAGCTGGCTCCATCACAACATTGCTAGTTCTAATGCTATGAGTCAGTGAGCCTAATATCCTAGGCACCTGTCACAGTCATTGTCACATAGCAAACATTTAATAAATCCTTTTTCATTCATTCACTAATTTGTCATAGAGCTAGATATTCCACCATTGGAAATGAATTATTTTGGGCTAAGCATTGCCTATTCTTTTATCCTCTTTTAAAATATAAATGACTCTTGGGAAAGTATAAGACCCAAACTGCTAATCTTCTAAGAATATATAGGTTTGTTAAAAAATCTTTTTAGGTAAAAAAGAGATACATGAAGGTTCTGGGTTACAAAAGAAAAGAATATAGAAAAGGGAAGTAAGAAACACAAAAAACACATTTTGATTACCTTACAATTTTACCTTATTCTATAAGGTAATATTTAATGTCTATGAACACATTGTTTTCCATAATTTAGTAGCACATCTATTAATAAAAAAAAGTGTTAATTACTGCAAAATCCCATTTCCATGTCTGACACTTATTATCTCCGGGCAAATCACTTTATCTCCTTGTGTTTCAGCTTCCTCTTCTTTAAACTGAGAGGATTTGAACAAGATGGCCTCTAAGTCAGATTTGCTTTTTGCAGAGCTAACCTGCATGCATGTGGTTAGGCTATTTATGCATTAAAAGTGATGTCTGGGGCCCTGGTTGTTCCATATCTGGGACAATGGCCTATCCACCCTTCATCTTGTAAGCACGCAGCAAGGCTGTGGGGGCAGGGAGTCAGCAATTATAGCCAACAACCCTCGGTGATGGACAGGACCGTTTCCCTGCCTAGAGCTTCCAGTAGCCATCACAAACAGGCAGGGAGAATCAGGGTTTTCACTGCTAGTGCTTGTGATGTTGGAGGAGGGAGATAGGAGGAAAACTGGACCTTATCGCAGCAAAGCAGTCTCCGAGTTGGCTGTTCTGGGTGCCTTTCCCTGTGTTCTGTAGGAGTGCTTACTCTGAACTGGGAAGTATTCTCTTGGGAGAGGAAGAGGAGGAAGGGCCGTCATGTGCCAAAGTACTGCCAGGTGACCCGCAGTGTGACAGTATAAAGAACGCTGAAGAAGCCTGGCCTAGAATAGTGTCACAAGACTAGTAAAAGCTCTGTCCTTGACGGTACCGCTCTCTTAGGGCATGATGGCAGCAAAAATGATGGAAGGGTGATGCTGAAAATTCTCTCCTCCCCGCCTTTTCAGTCTGTGTGCATGTGTGAGTGTGCCCTGTTTTTACCCCATTAGATTGTAAGCTCCTTGCAGGCAAAAATCAATTTCCTTTTTGTAATCGTATTTGTATGGTTGTTCAGACTTGAACCCAAGAGGCAAAGAGCCTGGAGTGATTTGCCATTTCCTTCTCCAGCTTATGAGGAAACTGAGGCAATCAAGATTAAGTGGCTTGCCCAGATTACACAGCTAAGTGTCTCAAGCCAGAGTTGGGCTCAGGAAGATGAATATTCCTGTCTCCAGGTCTGGCATTCTATCCATGGCATCACCTGGCTACCCCTAAGTTTAGCACTGTGTCTAGTGCATAGTAGGAACTTAATAAATGTTTATTAATTAAGTGTGATTCCCAGACACTAGCACTGAGCCATACACATCCTCATACTAGCCATTAGCAGTCTAGGGAAGTAGCAAACTGTTGCAAATAGTCCTCATGAGGGTTCTAACTTTCATCTGAGGCTGTCTATAACGGCTATAGGGAGCACATGAATCCCTGGGTTAATGTTGACTCATTATACTGCAATGAAAGAATTATGTGTGTGGACAGCAAGATGAGGCTTCTTTGTGTTAGGGTTGTACAATGATAACTTTTTTTTTCTCTTTAGATTTATTTATTTATTTAACACCCCCCCCCCCCATTATATTCAAAACAAAAAAATTCTGTTTTGAATTTTTTTACATTTTTAAAAGATTTTTGAATTCTAGGTTCTCTCCCTTATGCCCAATCACAATTAAGAAACCACATGTGAAATTATGCAAAATATTTCCATAAAAGCCAAGTTGTAAAAGAAAGAAGAAAGATTTTCCACCCTAATGAAAATAAAAACACTCAAAAAAGATTAAGTTAAAAAGAGAGTAGATAGAGCACCAGCCCTGAAGCCAGTAGGACCTGAATTCAAATCTGACCTCAGACACTTAACAATTAATTCCCAGCTGTGTGACCCTGCTCAAGTCACTTAATCTCAATTGCCTCAGCATAAAAATAGAAAGGGGGGAGAGAGAGAGAGAGAGAGAGAGAGAGAGAGAGAGAGAGAGAGAGAGAGAGAGAGAGAGAGAGAGAGAGAGAAGAAGAAGAAGAAGAAGAAGAAGAAGAAGAAGAAGAAGAAGAAGAAGAAGAAGAAGAAGAAGAAGAAGAAGAAGAAGAAGAAAAAAAGAAGAAGAGAAGAAGAAGAAGAAGAAGAAGAAGAAAAGAAGAAGAGAAGAAAAAGAAGAAGAAGAAAAAGAAGAAGAAGAGAAGAGAAGAGAAGAGAAGAGAAGAGAAGAGAAGAGAAGAGAAGAGAAGAGAAGAGGGAGAGAATGCTTCAATCTGTATTCAAATCAAATCAATTCTTTCTCCATGTATGGATAGGATTTTTCATCATAAGTCCTCAAGAATAGTTGTGGATGATTATACTACTGAGAATAACAAAGTCATTTCGAGCTAGTCATCCCAGAACAATATCACACTGTACACATATCCTTTGATCCAGCAGTGTCTCTACTAGGCCTGTATCCCAAAGAGATTTTAAAGGAGGAAAAGGGACCTGTATGTGCAAGAATGTTTATGGCAGCCCTCTTTGTGGTGGCAGAAACTGGAACCTGGGTGGATGCCCATCAATTGGAGAATGGCTGGATAAATTGTGGTATATGAATGTTATGGAATATTATTGTTCTGTAAGAAATGACCAGCAGGATGATTTCAGAGAAGCCTGAAGAGACCTACATGAATTGATGCTAAGTGAAATGAGCAGAACCAGGAGATCATTATACATGGCAACAAGATTATGTGATGATCAAGTCTGATGGATGTGGCTCTCTTCAACAATGAGATGATTCAAATCAGTTCCATTTGTGCAGTGATGAAGAGAGCCATCTATACCCAGAGAGAGAACCATGGGAACAGAGTGTGGAACACAACGTAGCATTCTTTCTCTCTCTGTTGTTATTTGCTTACATTTTGTTTTCTTTTTCTTCCTTCTTGATCTGATTTTTCTTGTGCAACAAAATAACTGTATAAATGTGTGTGTGTGTGTGTGTATTGAATCTAATGTGTATTTCAACATATTTAACATGTATTGAACTACCTGCTAGCTAGGGGAGGGGGAGGGGGAAGGAGAGGAAAATTTGGAACAAAAGTTTATGCAATGGTCAATGTTGGAAAAATTACCCATGCATATGCTTTGTAAATAAAAAGCTTTAATTTTTTAAAAAGCCCCCAAAAAAGATATTATCAAAAGATGACAATACTATCTAAACTAATCTACTTATTTAGTGCTATGCCAATCAAACTCCCAAGAAACTATTTTACTGACCTAGAAATAATAACAATAAAATTCATCTAGAAGAACAAAAGGTCAAGACTTTCAAGGGAATTAATGGGAAAAAAAAATGAAGATGCCCTAGCTGTACCAGATCTAAAACTATATTATAAAGCAGTGATCATCAAAATCATTTTTGGTACTGGCTAAAAAAATAGAGAAGTTTATCAGTGGAATAGGTTAGATTCACAGGACAAAATAGTCAATGACTATAGCAATCTAGTGTTTGACAAAACCAAAGACCCCAGCTTTGGGGATAAGAATTCACCATTTGACAAAAATGGGAAAATTGGAAATTAGGCACTGACCCTCACATAACACTATAAACCATGATAAGGTTGAAATAGATTCATGATCTAGACATAAAGAATGATATTATAAACAAATTAGAAGAACATAAGATAGTTTACCTCTCAGAACTATGGAGAAAGAAGGAATTTGTGACCAAAGAAGAACTAGAGATCCTTATTGATCGCAAAATAGATAATTTTGATTATATTAAGTCAGAAAGGTTTGTACAAACAAAACTAATACAGACAAGATTAAAAGGGAAGCAATAAATTAGGAAAACATTTTTATATTAAAAGGTTCTGATAAGGGCCTAATTTCTAAAATATATAAAGAATTGACTCAAATTTATAAGAATTCAAGACATTCTCCAATTGATAAATGGTCAAAGGATATGAATAGATAAGTTTCAGATGAAGAAATTGAAACTATTTGTAGTCATATGAAAGAATGTTCCAAATCACTATTGATCAGAGAAATGCAAATTAAGACAACTCTGAGATACCACTATATATCTCTTAGATAGGCTAAGATGACAGGAAAAGATAATGACAAATGTTGGAAAAGATGTGGAAAAACTGGAACACATACATTGCTGGTGGAATTGTGAATGGATCCAACCATTCTAGAGAGCAATTTGGAACTATGTTCAAAAAGCTATCAAACTGTGCATACCCTTTGACCCAATAGTGTTTCTACTGGGCTTATTTCCCAAAGAGATCTTAAAGGAGGGAAAGGGACCCTTTGTGCAAAAATGTTTGTGGCAGCCCTCTTTGTAATGGCAAGAAATTGGAAACTGAATGGATGCCCATCAATTGGAGAACTGCTAAATAAGTTATGTTATATAAATGTTATGGAATATTATTGTTCTGTAAGAAACAACCAGCAGGATGATTTTAGAGAGACCTGGAGAGACCTACATGAACTGATGCTGAGTGAAATGAGAATAGGGGATCATCATACACTGAAACAACAAGACCATACAATGATCAATTCTGATGGACATAGCTCTCTTCAACAATGAGATAATTCAAACCAATTCTAATTGTTCAATGATAAAGAGAGCCATCTACACCCAGAGAGAGAGGACCGTGGGAGCTGAGTGTGGACTACAACATGTAGTCTCACTCTTTCTGTTGTTGTTTTCTTGCATTTTGTTTTCTTTCCCAATTTTTCTTTTTCCTTATTGATCTTGTTTTTCTTGAAAAGCAAGATAACTGTACAACTATGTATACATATGTTGGATTTAACATATTTTAACACATTTAACATGTATTGGATTACCTGCCATCTAAGAGAGGGAGTGGGGGGCAGGAGGGGATCATTTGAAACAGAAGGCTTTGCGAGGGTTAATGTTGAAAAATTACCCATGCATAGATTTTGTAAATAAAAAAAAATATTATCCCTTCATATTCAACTCAGACCCATGCCTTCTGTCCATATATATACTCCTTCTAAATGTCATAATAGTCAGAAAATTCTGAGTTATAAGTATCATTCTCCTATGTAGACATGTAAACAGATAAACCTTATTAAGTCCCTTATGATATCACTTTCCTGATTACCTCCTTATGGTTCTCCAGAGTCCTGTATTTGAATCAAATTTTTCCATTCAGCTCTGGTCTTTTCATCATTAATGCGTGAAAATTCTCTGTTTCATTGAATAACAACCTTTTCCTCTGAAGGATTATACTCAGCTTTTTTGGGTAGGTGATTCTTGGTTGCATTCCTAGCTCCATTGCTCTTCTGAATATCATATTCCAAGCCCTCCAGTTCTTCAATGTAGAAGCTGCTAAATCTTGTGTTAAATCTGTGGCTCCACTATACTTGAATTGTTTCTTTCTGGGAGCTTGAAACATTTTCTCCTTGACTTAGGAGTTCTGGAATTTGGCTATAATATTTCTGGGAGTTTTCATTTTGGGATCTCTTTTAAGAGGTGATTGGTTGATTCTTTCAATTTCTGTTTTATACTTTGATTCTAGAATATTAGGGCAATTTTCCTTGATAATTTTTTGAAAGATGATGTCCATGCTCTGTTTTTGATCATGACTTTCATAAAGACTAATAATTTTTAAATTATTTCTTCTGGATCTATTTGCCAGGTCAGTTGTTTTTTTTTTTGGTTTTGCTTTATTTTATTTTGATTTCTCATAAATTCATTAGCTTCCATTTGCTTAATTCTATTTTTAAGGAATCATTTTTATGTATAGAAGAATTGAACATATCTGTATGGAAGAAATGGACATGTTTAACATTATATTGAATTATTTACCATCTAAAGGAGAGAGTGGGGAAAAGGAGAGAAAAAAATTTGGAACACAAGTTTTTGCAAGGATGAATGTTGAAAATTATCTATGCATATGTTTTGAAAATAAAAAGTTTTCATTAAAATAAATAAATAAATAAGGATTTTTTTCCTCAGTATGCTTTTGCAACTTCTCTCCCAATTGGCCAATTTTGCTTTTTAAGGTATTCTTTTCCTCATTAGCTTTTTAAATTTTCTTTTATTTCCTCTCTTAATTTTTTCTCTATCTCTTTTACTGGATTTTCAAATTGAACTCTTCCATGGCTTGAGCCCAATTCTTATTTTTCTTGGGGGTTTTGAATATGTTATTTGACTTTGTTGTTATCTTCCAAGTGTGTGTTTTGATCCTCCTTGTCACCATAACTTTCAATGGTCAGAAACATTTTTTTTTCCTGCTCATTTTTCTAGACTATTGCTCTGCTTTTAACTATTTGTTAAACTAGGCTGTTTCCAAAGTGGAGGGTGCATTGCTCCAGTTTCAGGGGTTTTGTGCAGCTGTTTCCAGAAATCCTTCTAGGAATCTCAACACAAGCACTCTTTTCTGCTCTGGAGCTGTTCGGTATGTCCTGACTCTATTGTAGCTTTAAGAGCAAGTGTGCTAGCCACGCCTGGAGCTCCAGTTACCAGGGCTGAACTAGGACTGCACACCAGACTCCCACTCTGTTGCCACAGACCCTCTCCACTGACCTTCCAACTTCCTGGTGTCCCTGGGGTAAGAGGTTTAGAAGCCTCCAGCCCTGCTATTGATTCAGAGGTCCTGCATAGATGACACTGCTGGAATCAGGGCCACAAGTAGGATTGGTGTTTCCATTCTGATCTCTCTCTCTCTCTCTCTCTCTCTCTCTCTCTCTCTCTCTCTATATATATATATATATATATATATATATATATATATATATATATATATATATATTCCTGAATGATCATGTACTGTATTGTGTTGTAAATTGCCTGAGGTTTTAGGTATAGAGATCACCTAAAGAAGGGACAACAATAATTCTGTGAGACAAAATTAATGACAATTCATTCGTTAGAATCTTCCAAACCTTTCCCCATTTCCTAGAGCAGGGATTTCTTTTTTAAAAATGTATTTTTTGTTACATTTTGAATTTTGAGTTGTCTCCCTTCCTTCCACTCCTTTATTTTAGAGAAGGGCATATGGAACTATACAATACATATATCAGTTCTTTCTCTGGGGATATATAGCATAGAATAGGAGTTCTTAATCTCAGAAATATGAACTTGTTTAGACAGACAGATTAACAGCTGAAAAGATAGATACATAGATAGAAAGACAGATGACAGATAACTATTTCAAAACCAATTTCCCCTTTCATCCTGAATATATTATCTTACATATACTTACATTTTTATTCTGGGAAGGAGTTTATAGGTTTCATCAGATTTCTAAAGATGTCCAGAACACAACAAAAGTTAAGGATTCCTGCTCTAGAGTGTACTTATGTCAATCCACCCACTAAAACCTTCATTTAGAGCAAACCACCACTTTGCACAAAAATCCAAATTTGAGGCTTCCCTGCTCTATTAAAGTTTCTTCTAAAGTTTCCCTTAGGTCTCAATCATGAATAAAAATAGAAAATATCCTAAACAATTTTCTCTAGTCCAGACTTTCACTTAAAGGACCAATCCGGGACCTAAGCCTCCAAAACTGTGTTTTCAATTCTAAAACACAGCCCAGATGCAAAGACTTATATAGCAGTCTTGTTAGTGTTATAAGCTTCATTTCTTAGAACAGTTGCTAACACTAAACTCTATTTCCCTTCTCTAATATATGAAAAACAATTGCTATCACCCTCTGTCATCTCTTGAACTTGCTTGGGAGCCCAGGCAAAAGATCTCACCTTCATTCTCATACTATAGCAAGCAAATTCCTACCTCTTTTTCACTTAATCACTGTGCTGCAGAATCTCCCCTATTAGCACCCCCTATTCTTTCATTTTCATCCACTTCAGAGATGACTTTGGAGGAAAAAAATGAGACTGATGACTTTGTACAGCTCACCCTCACTTAAATCTACCTCACTTGCATGTCACGGAATTGCCTTCCTGATGTCATGGTCTTCTTTGAGAATGAAAGACAAATAAGCTCTGTGAGTAATGTGGACAGGGGAACCAATTAAACAGGTCAGTTGTTCAGTTTTCTTTCTTTCTTTCTTTCTTTCTTTCTTTCTTTCTTTCTTTCTTTCTTTCTTTCTTTCTTCTTTCTTTCTTCTTTCTTTCTTTCTTTCTTTCTTTCTTTCTTTCTTTCTTTCTTTCTTTCTTTCTTTCTCCTCTCTCTTCCTTCATTTTTTCCTTCTTCCTTCCCTTCTTTCTTTCTCTCTTCCTTCCTCCTTTCCTTTTTCCTTCCCTCCCTCCTTCCCTCCTTTCCTCCTTTCCCTTCCTTCCTTCCTTCCTTCCTTCCTTCCTTCCTTCCTTCCTTCCTTCCTTCCTTCCCTCCTTCCTTCCTTCCTTCTTTCCCTCCTTCCTTCCTTCTCTCCCTCTTTCCTTCCTTTCTCTCCTCAAGAATGCAGGACAGATGATAATAATAACAATCTATCCCAAAATACAATCCAGTGTCTCCATCCTACTGGCATTCATATCTTGCCAAACATCAACCTGAGATGATCACCAGGATTTTACTCTTATACTTCTACTCTAAATACTCCTATCTTGAATGGGGCTGGATAAAGTCCAGTCCAGGGATTGTGCTAACTGGGTTTACAATAAATTTTTACTACTTAATCTTAACTGGGTCTTCATTGCCCAAAGCAATCGTTTTATTCTTTCCTATACCATATTGAACAATGGCTGAACTAAACTTTCTCTCTTCTAAAACCACCCACACCACCTCTCTTTCCTCTCACTTGTTTTACAGAGAACCTTGACTCATACTTTTTGAGAAAATAGATCTCCTTTACTATTCTCCATTTAACCCTCCTTTTTCATGTTATCCCCCACTTTTTCTTCCTTTGCTCGTCTTTGATGAAGAGGCAGTCCCTCTTGAAAAATTCAAATTCTTTACTTGACTGTATTTCCTCCCATCTCCTTTGGCATCCTGCTCTGACAAAAATCTCTAATCTCCCATCTCTCTTTATATAGTGACTCCTTTCCTGATGTCTACAAAAATGTTTCTCTAATCCATAAAAATAAACAAAAATAAAGCATTGTAGATACAGTATTGACCCTGCATTCAGAACTTCAGCTCTGGTCTCAGATACTTACTAATCGAGTGATCCTGAGCAAGTCACTTAACCACGATTGCCTTAAAAAAATCTCAAACCTTTACTTGACTCTATTATTTTTTAAAACTTTATTTTCAAAATATATGCACAGATAATTTTCAACATTCACCCTTGCAAAACCTTGTGTTCCAAATTTTTTTCTCCTTCCCTTCCCCCAACCTTGTCCCTTAGACAGCAAGTAATCCAATATATGTTAAACATATGCAATTCTTCTAAACATATTTCCACAATTATCATACTGCACAAGAAAAATCAGATCAAAAAGGAAAAAAAAATGAAAAAGAAAACAAAAAGCAAGCAAACAACAACAGCAAAGGTTTGAAAATACTATGTAATAATCCACACTCAGTCCCCATAGTGCTCTCTCTGGGTACAAAAGGCTTCTCCATCACAAGACCATTAGATCTGGCCTGAATCAACTTGCTGTTGGAAAAAAACATGTCCATCAAAACTGATCATTGTACAAATTTGCTATTGCTGTATACAATGTTCTCTTGGTTCTACTCACTTAACTTAGCATCAGTTCATTTAAGTCTCTCCAGGCCTTTCTGAAATCATCCTGTTGATCATTTCTTATAGAACATTAATATCCTATAACATTCATATATCATAAGTTATTCAGCCATTTCCCAACATCCACTCAGTTTCCAGTTACTTGCCACTATAAAAAGGGCTGCTAAAACATTTTTTTTGCATATGTGGGTCCTTTTCTCTTTTTTATGATCTCTTTGGGATACAGGTGCAGCAGTGACACTGCTGAATCAAAGGGTACAGTTTGATAGTTCTTTGAACATAGATCAATATTGTTCTCCAGAATGGTTGGATCAGTTCACAACTCCACCAATAATGTATCAGTTATTTGACTATTATTACCTTGAGTAAATGTTCTAAATTCTCTTTCCCTTTCACAGTCAAACTTTTAGGAAAAAAAAAAGGTCCCCTATACTCATTGCCTTTACTTATACTTCTCTCCTCCATGTCTGGCTTTCCAAGCTCATCATTCAAATAAAGTTGTTCTTTCCAGAATTTGTAATGATCTCTTAATTATTAAACCTGATACTATCAATTCTCATTCTTCTTAACCTCATTTAACATTCTAAAATGCCCTCTCCTCCTGAGTGTTTTCTCTGCTCTGGTTTTCATTATAGTCTTATCATTTGGTTTTCCCCTTACCCATCTGATTACTTCTATCCAATTTTTGCTATATTGTCATCCCACTCAGGATGTATAGGAGTTCTTTAATGTTCTGTCCTGGATTCTATTCTCTTTCTATTCTATTATAGAAATATTATCAGTCTCCATGGATTTAATTATCATCTCTATGCAGATGACTTATTAGGTCTACATATTCAGTCTTCACCTTTCATTTGCATTCAAGTCTTTCATCATCAGGTTGGTTATTGTCCTTCTTTCTTGAAGATGACCAAAATGATACTGAGACACTGGAGTCAAGGTATTATGTGTCCAATTATAGCTGATCAGACCAATATGAGCTCTGAAGGCTCTATGACACAAAGAGTCCATATGAACATTTGTAGTAAAAATATCTCTAAATTTGCACATCTCACAATTCTTTAGAGCTACTGCAACTCTGCTTTGTTCAAAGAGTAAAGTGCTTTCTTTGATGTCAGCACTGCCATACTGGAAGGTCCTTTGCTAGTGTCTACCACATCACACAATTGTGTGTTCTTCAGAGAGGTCTTGAGACTGTCCTTGAGAGCACCTGTCTTATGTGAGTTGTCGACAAAATGTTCTTTTAGGCAAGCATTCATTTGGCATTCAGACATCCTAGTCCATTGGAGTTGTGCTTTCTGCAGTAGAGTTTGAATGCTTAGCAATTCAGCTAAAGTGCTACTTACTTTTCTAATCTCATGACTGAGTAACTCCCCTCTACACTCTAGATTCTGGTCAGTCTCCTTGCTGTTTCTGGTGGTGTCTTTACTGCCCATGTGCTTAGAATTGTCTAGGCGCCACAGTGGATAAGCTAGGTCTAGAGTTAGCAAAACTTGAACTCAAATCTGGTCACAGAAAAATATTTGTTGTATGACTCTAGGCAAGTCACAATCTCTGTTTGCCTTAATTTCCTTAATAACAGAACCTGGCACTTAGTATATATTTAATAATGCTTCTTTTACCAGATAAAGGTTTCAAATCTCAAATATATAAAGAATTTTATAAAATCTATAAGAATATGAGTCATTACTTAATTGATAAATGGTCAAAGGACATGAACAAGAAGTTTTTAGATAAAGAAATCAAAACAATTTATAGTCACATGAAAAATGTTCTAAATCATTTGAAATCTTTGTTTTTATCCCATGACTGAGTTCACTCTCACTTTATTTCTGCCCCTTATAATCCCTAATCTTCAAAACCCAATTCAACTGTCACATTTTACATGGGATCTTCCCTAATGGGTCATGACTCTGTTGAGTTTTAGTTGTATTTATTGTTTATTATGTAAAATTTACTTATATGTATACATATTATTTATATATGTATATATGTTATTTCTCTCAGTAGAATATAAGCTTCTTGATGTCAAAGACTATTCCCCCCCCTTTCTTGCCTTTCCAGGCATATATGTAGTGCCCACGATGCCTGGCACATGATGGATGCTTAATAAATACTTGCTGAATGAGACAGTATATATTTTAGAACTTCCCTGAAATAACAAGGGGAAGGGAAGATGAACAGGTAGTATTTCTGGAGGTCATTCAGTCCTGTCTCTGGCCAGGGCATCAACTGAGCCCCAAAATAATGAGTAAATGGATTTTAATTGCTTGAACGCTGGACATTATGGTTCTTTTCTGTATTAAATTTGTGTACCTTAAATAGATGACTTGCAAAGCATCCATCAAATCTCTCATTTGTCAATACAAAACAAAGAACAGAAACATAAATCACAAAACAATTATGAGAAATACTGCAGGGGTGTTGTATTTCTCAAGGAGAGATTCTAGGCCTTCTGTTTCCCTTTTATCCTTCTACACAACCTAACACCAAATGTAACTTTTTCCCCTGAGTAAATACCTATAGGCCTTTGATCTTTCACTGTCACCAAAGAAATTACACTATGGAGTTTTAACAAAGAGCAAGGAACTCTATAAATGTCTCCAGAGTGAAAGGCAACAGAAAGAAGAGGAAGAAACTGAATAATAAAAACAAACAAATTAAAAAAAAAACATAAACCAAACCCAAGAAAACATAAGTTAAAAAAAAATCTCTAGAGACTATTTCTTTGGGAAAGCTGGGAATAGTGATTCATTGAAAGCCCCAATCCTCCCCCAAAAGTATCTATTTGTATTTTGGGATAGAAGAGACCTCAGAAACCATCTGGTTCTTCTACCACCCCCATTTTACAGATGAGGTAACTGAATCCCATAGAAATTAAATGACTTGCCTAAGATCACACACATACAGCAGGTGTCAGTGGAAGAATATGAATCCAGGGTCTCTGACACCAAAAGCATAAAACTATCACTTTCCCTTCTTCTTCCTTTTCTTCCTTTTCCTGCAGGAAAAATAAACAAACAAAAAGAATCCTGATATCTGACATCAAATCTCTAAAAAGTACTTATGTCCATTTTTTCTTCTCCTTTCCAAGATTTTTTTTCATTGCTTTCACTGTAGTCACTCTCTTGGAGGGGTGAGGAAAGCATTTATATAATACCTCTATGTGCCCGGCAATGTTAAGAGCTTTTAAAAAAATGTTATTTGATTTGATCCTTAAACAACTCTATAAGGCAGATGCTATCATCATCCCCATTTTAAAGTTAAGCAAACTGAGGCAAACAGAAATTTAAATGACTTCCCTGGGGTCACACAACGTGGCCTCAAACAGTAACTCTTTATTTCCATTCCTTGGGATTAGGTTTGGTCCTGTCTCTATTACTTCCTACCTTGTGACTTTGAACAAATCACTTCCCATTCCTGGGCTCCTGTTTCCTCTATCAAAGAATGAGCCCTAGGAGTTCTTCTAGCTCCAATGACCTATGATTGTTCCTTTGAGTATTTGATGTGACCTCTGTTTTATCTGTGAGAATGCTCTACACTCTCATCAATCCTTACTTCCCCCTGGATCCATTCACCCAGAATCTGACATTTGGTACACTGGAGTCTTTTCTTCAATTCTTTTTTTTTTTTGGGGGGGGGTCCATGAAATGTGATTTCTGTGGTACAGGGAACAGCTCAGATCAGCAATTCTTTGAACTTTATAATTTTAGAGAGCTGCCTAGGGCACTGAGAAGCTTAGTACCTGGCCAGATTGACAGAGATAACATATACCAGGACTTTCTGACTCCAAGGATGGCTCTATTCACTGCTTTCTCTTGTTACATTATAGGTATTTAATAATTAGTGAATTGATTGAAGATTAATGTAGCCTTAGAGACTACCCCTTTATTACCTCTCATTCTTGCTTCATGACCAGTTCTCCTTTCACTGATTATACTTTTTGCTTATGATTCTATTCCTGTGGAAGTCATCCTTAGACCCAGGAAGCTGACTTCTTATATGTCCACATCACCTTACATTTGCTTTGATGTTATTTGTAAGCTGTAATTCTATGAAGATGTTAATTTTTTTTAACTTTTTTTTTTTTTTTTTTTTTTTTTTTTTGCTGAGGCAATTGGGGCTAGGAGACTTGTCCAGGGTCACACAGCCAGGAAGTATTAAGTGTCTGAGGTCGGATTTTAATTCAGATCCTCCTGACTCCATTGCTGATGCTCTGTCCACTGCACCGTCTAGCTGGCTTAAAGATGTTGATTGTTGATAATGGCTTAAGCTGGGGATTATTTCTGAAAAATTAAAAAAAAAATCTAGAAACAAAGGCATTGGTATCTAAGGTAGAATTTAGGGCACCAGGACAGGCGGAGGAGAATTTTTTTGGGGATGGGAGGAAGTTTGCTTTCCAATGCCTCTCCAATTGCACAGAGTCTTCCCACATCAGGAAAGGCAAAAGAGAAGCACATTCAAAGGCCACAAGTACATCAAGGTCCCTGAAACAAGAGCCGACATTCCGCATCCTCCCATTCTTCTCTCCTCCGCCCCACTCCCCTTCCAGCTTGAGGCTCTCTTCTCTAGCCAGTAAAATTAGACATGTCTATTTTCAAAAAGCCATCTGGACAGTGGGAGGAGAAGAAGAGACGACCACCACTCCCCCTGGAAAATAATTTATGGTTTTTTGTGATGTTTCTCGCTCTACAGGGTTTCTCTTTCAGATTTAGGGGGAAATACTATCAGGGAGAGAAAAAGGCATCCTGTTGGGAAACCAGGATGGCTATAGCTGTGGGGGGCCAGGCATTAAGGCTCCTAAATAATAATAGCTGACATGTATATAGTACCTTAAGGTTTTCAATGGGATTTGCATGCATTATCTCATTAGAAATACACCACAAACCACAGAGGTAGTACTGCAGGGATGATTATTATTATCATCTCGTTTTTTACAGGTCAGGAAACAAAGGATAAATGATTTGCCAGTGGTCCCAATAGCTAGCAAGCATTGTGGGTGGGACTTGAATTCATCACCTCCTGAGACCAATTCTAATTGATACACTATCTGGAGAGCTGGTCCTGGAACCCAAAAGACCCCAAATCCTATCTTTGATACAAACAGGTTGGGTGATCTTGCAAAAGTCATTTAACCCTCAAATCCTTTAGAAAATTCTCTAAGATTCTATGTTGCAGACCCTCATTGATAGAAATATTTTCCTCATCTGGAAGTTCCCTGGTAAATTGAGTTCTTATCCCTTTTGATCATGCCCCAATGTTTCTCAGTGTAAAGAAATTTATATTTTATTGTGTAAGGCTGGAAGACACAGACACAATAGTCTCTAAAGAACTAAAAATGCATCACACACAACGCAAAGGCAAGGTTAAGGGACCTGAACAGGTCACAGTGCATAATCAATGAGAAATTCCAACTCCTATTTTATTTTATTAATTTTTATTTTTAATTCTGAATTTTTTTCTCATTTCTTTCCATCTCTACCCATTGAGAAGGCAAAAAATACAATGCTCAGTATAGCTATGAAGTAATTCAGAACATATTTCTGAACAATGAGGAATTCTGAGTAAGACTATAGCAAAGGATGTCATCAGAGAAATGTATGATAGGAAAAGAATACAGGCTTTCTACAAAGTGTGAGTAAGGAATGATGGATAGACTGTTTGAGTACCTCACTACTATGCTTTTGGTGTCAAGAAAAAGAGACAAAAGCATAAAGCTCATTGGGTGAACCCCTTGTGAGGAACTTTTGGGAGGACATGAACAAGACTCAAACAAGATGGACAGACACAGATAGTTGGTGATGTACATTGTTGAAGGGATTATGCCCACTGATGAGATCATGGTTCCATTTCAGTATTAAGTACGCTCAGTTCTGCTATAAACCTTATTTTGAAAATGCAAATTTGTTCCAGTGCTATTACTGTATTAGGGAACAATTTGAACATAAAGTGAATTCCATGTTTGCTTATGTATTATTTTGACCATGAGAAACTCTAAGTGAACACAGAACACTGTATCCAGATGAAACAGGTTGCAAAGAAATAGACAAAATGCACAAACATAAACACCTCAAGTATCTACCAACTACCTGGTTTACTGTCTATGTGTTATTTTATAAGGTTGTGTTTTGCTATTCATTGGTGTTTGTGAACACATATACATATATATTTGCATATGCATATCACGTATGTATAGACACACAAACAATATACCTGCACATCTGTAACTGCAATGCACACATATATAGACAAAACATATACATGCAAACATGCATATGCAATATTTGTATGGAATTTGCATATATACAAATATATGCACAAAATGCCACACATATAAATATGTATGTATATGTACATATGCATGTATGCACATGTCTATACATATACATAAATATTCATTCGACATCCAAATTTTAAAATATTCAGTGCATACAAAATTTTAAGCATTGAGGAGAAATTTGAAAAATAAAGTATTTTGAAAAAAAACAAGAGAACATCTGATATCTCTCTTAAGCAACAGGTACACAGGATTCCACATTGCAGACATCAAGGTAACACCATGAAAATAAAAGGAAAAAAAAAAAAGAGAAAGAAAAAATCTGAATGCATCTAGGTGGTACAGACCTCCTTCTTGTAATTATCACTTGGCACAGAATAAGGTCTTAAGAAATGCTCAAAAAATGCTTTATTATATCTATACTCAAAATTAGAACCATAAAATTCCCAGATTTAGAAGGGGTCCTTAAAGTCATTTAATTCATCTTATACTAGAATGGGCAACTTCCCTACAATATCCTGGACAAGTGGGTATCCAGCTTCTGTCTGAAGACCTATTGTGGCAAGGAATTCATGTAATTGTCAGATAGCTAATTGTTCATAAATTCTTCCTTATATTGACCAGTGATTTGCAGTTTTGTGAATTTCTGGGCTTTAATGCTTGGTTTTTAAAAACTGAGACCAAATGGAGAATTCCTCTGGGCTGATTTAAATGAACATCGGCTTAGATGGTTTACTGTGGAGTGGCTACAGCTTCTTAGACTCACAGGTGAAAGTTGAATAAATCAATTATACACATCATCTGAAAAAAAAAGGCTCAATAAGCCCTCACATTAAAGATATTAGTCTTCTATGAACATCCCATACACTCCATAGTCTATGGGTAATCCTCATCACAATGACTGCATGTTGCAAAGTAGGAGGTCTGAATGAATGAAATTTAACCATATATTTCAGAACTATACAAAAAAAATGATATTTAAGATATAAGTGAAGGCTACCAGAGTCAGAAAGGCAGGTCCAACTGGAATAGCTTTGTATGCATTACCTCTTTGACATGATAGAGTCTTCAAAGTCATGGGAATTAGGAGATCAGCTCTAACAGTAACTAACTCTACAGCACTGATCATGTTATCTTATCCTTTTGGGCTTCTGTTTCCTCATTTGCAAAATGAGAGGCTTGACTTAGATAGCATCTAAGGTCCTTCCAATTCCAGCATTCCATTTTTCTTGTACTAATGATCAATTAATTGGCAAGTACATTGTCCCTCTATACTTTCTGACATTATTGACCCCTTCTCTGGATACTTTCTCTTTCCTAGACTTTTGTGATACTTCTGTTCCCTGGTTCTTTCTATTTATCTGGCCATTCCTTCTCAGTCTACTTGGCTGGGTCATCATTCACGTGGAGCTCTGTCCTATACCCTCTATTCTTTTCTCTATATACTCTCAGTGATATCATTCACAATCTTCACGCACATGAATCTTTATTTTTAGGCCTTATCTCATTCCTGAGCTCCATTCCCTCATCACCAAGTAACATTTCCCTCTGTAGGTCCCATAGGTATAGCAAACCCAAGGTATCTAAGCGATGTAGCAGAAGGAGTAGATATGGGCCAGAGGAGAGGTGTCCAAGTCCCTCCTGTCATTTATATGCTGGGAGACTTTGTAAAAGTTATTTAACTTCTTTGAACCTCACTTTCTTCATCTGTGAAACTAGGGATTTGGACTCCATGGCCTTCTAGCTCTATAATACTGCTATCATCATCTTTGCTCCAAAACCAAACCTTTTTCTTGACTTCTGTCTCTCTTAAGAGCACCACCAACCATCTAATCACCAAGGCATCCTTTAACTTTTCCTCTACTGACTCTCCTCCCTCAAATCCAATTAGTTTTCAAGTTATATTGATTCTAACTCCACAATGTCTCTCATTTCCACCCCTTTTTCTTCAATCACAGAGCCATCCCCCTAGTTTAGAGCCTCATCACCTTTCTCTTGGATTATTCCAGTATCTGCTCTTTGCTTCTAGTCTCTCTCTTATCTAACCCATCCTCCACCTAGTTGTCAAGGTGATAAAGCAAAGGCCTGACCATGTATGCAACTCCTCTACTCAAGAAACTTCTGTGACTGTCTATTGCTTCTAGGATAAAACACAGACTCCTCTGTTTGGCATTTAAAAACTCTTTCTACCATCTGGACCCTTCGTAGTATTCTATATTCCGTTTTCCAGCCAAAACTGGCCTATTTGTTATGCCTTGAACATTCATTCTCCCATCTTTGTGCTTTGGCACAAGCTGTCTGTCCCCAGGGCCTTCAGCATTTTCCTTACTCCTCTCTGTCTTTTGGATTCCAAGCTTAAAGTCTTCCTTTTATTTGAGGCCCTTCCTGATCTTTCCCCATTTATTAGTTCTTGCCCCTATATTACTTTATATTGATTTCCTATGTACTCATAAATTGAGAGACATTATTAAATAGGGGCTTGAGAACTAATCCAAGAAGTAGAAAGGTGTGAATTCAAATCTGGCTTCTGACAAATACTTAACTATGTGACCTTCCTATAAGATAGGTTATCTCTCAGCTTACTCAGACAACTCTCTAAGAGTAGAAGTTGTAGAAATTATGATGATATGCATAGGCACAAGGAATTTCCTATGTTGGTGAAATCAGCCATGAATTATGCATGAAGACATATATGTCCTTTGTAGTTGTTTATCCCACTACCACTCCTACTCCTGATAGAACATAAGATTCCCTGAAAACAGGGATTTTTCATTTTAAGTTCTTATTCTCAGTGCCCAGAACAATCTCTAGCACATAGCACTTAATAAATGGTTATGGAATTGAATTTGAAAAGTGGCTGGGGGCTTTGTGGACTGCAAGCTCAGTGGTGGGATATTGCATGCAAAAAGGCCACTGTAATGTTGGGATGAAATAGGAGAAATATACTTTCAAGGAATAAGGAGGTTATGATCCACTGAACTCTGTCCCAGTCAGACCACATCTGGAAGATTGTGTCCAATTTTAAACATCATCATTTGGGAAGGACATTGATAAGCTGGAGAATATTTGGAGGACAAGCACATTTTTATATGAAGACCATCTATATTTCACCTAGAAAAAAAGGTCTGTGGAAGACAGATCATACTTGTTCTCTTTGGACCCAGAAGGACAGATCCAGAAGCAACAGATAGAAATTAGGAGAGGATAATTTTGACTTGATGTTTGGAAAGATTTCCTAACTATCAGGGCTATCCTAAAGTGGGTTGGAATGCAATTAGATATGCCCTCACTGATAAACTTTCAGAAAAGGTTGGATGACCATATGCTAATTAGATTGTGAGCATAATTCTTTAGAAGGGGGATATGGGTTGGATTCATGTTCCTCAAGGTCCCTTCTGTAATTTTGTGCTTCCATTGTCTTTGGTGGGAAAAAACAACAACAACAAAAACAAAACCATGATATCAACAATAACAACATCAACAACATCAGCATTGATATTCCATTCTAATGAGGCTTTCCCCTGATGTTTTACAAGGAAGCTTTCTGACTAGGACACACACATACACATTTATGCATATATGTGTGTATATGTATATATGTTTATAGCTATCTATCTATACACACATATTCATTCATTTATTTATGAGCACTGCAGTTGCAAGTCAGGGAACTGATGTCAAGCTGCTGGACATTATTTGTGGGTGGGAGTAGAAGTTAAACATATTATCGTTATCCCTTCCCTATTGTGACTTTCTCCATCGGTTTTGATTTATCACAGATTGCAATAAGAAATGAACTAGGAATTTCAGTGGAGTATTTCAGGGGTTGCAGGCAACACGCAAAAGCCAACAGACAACACAGAAAAAAGTTTAGAAACTCAGCAATGAATAATATAAATATAAGCATAGTATTATATAATATATAAGAATAGTATTATATAATACCACATTTTATCTTTTAATACCATAATAATCTAAACTTCTCCTCTAGTATGAAGGGAGGGCCATGTTTTCTCTACATTGCACCTTGTCCTAACTCTTGAAATGTGGAAGGGATAACCGTTCTTATATTATGGTTCAGTGGAAATAATAATAATCGGATTTGCAATTGGAAAACCTGAATTCAAATCTCCCCTCCTACTTTGTCACATATTACATTTGTGATAATGGGACAGGCACTGAATCTCTCTGGGTTTCAGTTTCCATATCTGTAAAATGTGGGCATTGGACTTGATGACCTTCAGAATCCTTTCTAGCTCTAAATTTTGTGTCCTCCAATGAACCCCCAAAATAACCTAAGCTTTTAATACCATAGATACAAGATTATATGAAGAAGAACTTTCTACCTTCCCTGACAAGGGAGGAAGACTTCCAAGAAAAGCAAAGGGAATATCCAAACAGAAATCCAATGGTCAAATACCGCAGAAGATTTCTACATTGGGTAGAAGGTAGTACTAAGAAGCTTTAGGACAATGTGGTTCAGTGAAAATAATAGCCTGTATCAAGTCAAGAGATGCAAGTGTGAGTCTCTGCTTGGCTGTTTTCTAATTTTGCGATTTTAGGAGAGTCTTCATTCTTGGGCCTATTTCTTCATATATAAAAGGATTAATAATTCTTTCCTAATGAAGAAATAAGTCTCACAATCTCTAAAGTGCTTTTTTTTTTTTTTAAGTTCTTATGTGACTTACTCTTTCCCCCAGTCAGGAAGAAGCTGTTATCAGATAATTCTATTATCAGATAATTCCCAGACTATCTAGGAAAGAACTCTTTATCAACC
The DNA here is from genome assembly GCF_016432865.1 of Antechinus flavipes. NCBI lineage: Eukaryota > Metazoa > Chordata > Mammalia > Dasyuromorphia > Dasyuridae > Antechinus > Antechinus flavipes. The sequence continues at coordinate 201,200,326 of NC_067401.1, forward strand.
CCCATATCCATTCCCCAACCTCTGAGTATCTTCAAATAACCTTTTGAAATATTTATTAGCATATCTTTAGACAGGTACATTCCATTCAGCTCCAGACTGGTCTCTCAGAGTTCCCCCTTTATTTCTCTGGTCTCCCTGAGAAACCTCTAAAGGTACATTTCCTCTATAAATGATCTGTTTATAATGAAGATCTTTGCTCAGACTGGTCCCTCAAAGTTCCTGCTTTTACTTCTCTGGTCTCCCTCCCTAAGACACCTCCAAGGGTAAATTTCCCTTATAAAACCTCTTCTTATGATGAAGATCTTTGCTAGGTTCCTTGTAGGACTAAGTCCACTATGAAGTACTTTCTTTCCTTCATAGTGCCTTCCTTCTAGTGGTATCATTTTCCTTACTCTAGCTAACCTGCCAGAAGAAATTACTTTCTTCCACCTCATGGACTATTTCCTTTCTCCTGATTAATTCTGAGTTCCTCTGGGGGAATTTGTCTTTTTCCTTTAACCCCTTTCTCTTAATAAATCTACCTTTTGTCAAAGAGAATGGCCATTGTGAATTTGTCACATGTTTATTTTGAACTAGTTATTCCTTTCCCACCATATCATTTCTATTTCTTGTTATTTTGATTAGTTCTCAGTAGAATGCAGACTTCTTGAGGGCAAGGGACTATCTCATTTTTACCTGTTTATTTCTAGCAGCTGACACATTTTGGCTCATAGTATGTATGTTACAAAGTTTAAAAAGGACTCAAGAGTGTATGAAGTAAATTGGTTTATTTACAATTCTTGCTAGAAACTGGTGACCTACCCAGGAGCAATCCCTGGATGGATTACTGCTTAAAGACACCAGAATGAGTCTTTTTATTTCCTATTCTGAAAGACAAGGTTTCTCCCTCACTGCTCCATTTGCTGAGAAAAACGAAGTTAATAGATTTCCTGATCCTTCCATTGCATGTTTCTCTTTGATATGTTCCTCCTCCCTGGTCATACAACATACATTCAAAAGTGACAGAAAACTTCTCCTTTGGAGCACTCACTGCATGTACTTGCCTTTGACCCACTTCTTGTTTTATGGTGATTTTTACCAATTCATCAGCTCAGTGGTTCAGTATCTTGTTTCATACAACTAATTCAGATCAACTGATGTGACCTTTCTCAGAGTCTTTGTCCTCATGTGGAAATTCAATTCTATAGGTTGCTCACAGTAGGTATCCAATGAATAATTCTTTTTTGTCATTGTTCTGCTTTAAGAACTAGTGATTCTATGAGGAGAAAGAAGTGAAATAGTTGTAGGATTATGGGATGACATAGTTTAAAGTCCACTTAGAGTCCTCCTAACATAGGGTTGGAATAAGTGAAATGAAAAGAGCTAATCTGTGAAGTTGGAGATGGTAATGGGAGATAATAGATAAGAAGGGATTGTTCTTGTCCGTTGCTTTAGCACTTTTCTCCCTGCAATACTGACCTTTTTTCCGGGAGAGTCAGAGGGAGTCAGGTCTGAAGCTGTCTCTTCACTCAGCTAAATAGGGTGAGGGTGAGGGGGTATTCTCAGCTTAGGGAAAGTGTCATTACAAACTGCCTAACCAGTTCCTCTGGAGAACCAGAGGAAAGTGCACACACTATTCATAATTAATAGGCCTATTTCCTGTGCAAATCAGGAGGAATTCAGGAGAGATTAGCCTTTGTAATGGAGTTAAAGTCAAACTCATTTGTTTGCAAAATTATTGAAAGTCAAAGTGGCTTCTTACAGTTTCCTCTTTATAGTGGGAATTGTGTATTGGAGTGTGTGTACTGGAGTGGGGTGGGCAATGTATTTGTATGTGTGTATGAGGTAGTAGGATACAGGGGTGTCCAAAAGCAGACCGTATCTGTATTGATCTGTAACAGGACTGGACTCTTGTGCAGAATGGCCGACGAATTGCTGTGTAACTGTAGTAATCCAAGCGTCATGTGTGTGATACATATACAAACAAGGTATCATCAGTTATTCTATTGTATTATGAACTTCAGTGGTTGTTCTTTGTTGTTTGTACTTCTCAAAAAGAGCCAGTGACATCGGGAAGTTGATCTCATGTCTTGAAAATGAAATGGATTTAAGAGAGGGTCAAGCAAAGTCACCAACTTCACTCTCTCCTCAGAAGTCACCTGGGTCCAGTGGCAAGATGTAGATCGGGACGACTGGAAATGGCCCTGTATTCAGTGGGAAACCTTGGCCTTTTTAACAGGTCTCAGTTTGACTGAGGCAAAGGCTAGGTAAGAAATGAAGTGAGAATGGCCTCTTTTATCTATTAAAAAAAATCCTATCTTGGAAGGATAGACCCGCAGAGTTTTCTGGCCAAAACAGAAACAATTGTTATTTTGTCTCACTGAGCCATCAGAATCCAATGACCAAGTGAGTTTTGGGCTGAGACTCTTTTCTGGCCAATCAATGAAAGCAAGATTCTTTTAAACTGGATTTTCACTCCAATAAATATTTATTAGGTACCTCCCATGATGTACCTGTCATTGTGCTAAACCTAAAACATATAGTAATTAGTAAAAAAAAAAAAAAAAAAAAAAAAAAAAAAAAAAAAAACAGCCCCCACTGACAATTTGCTTACAATCTAATGAAGAGGGATCATATGCAAAAGAAGGCAGGTAGGGTGGATGGGACTATCTCAGGATCCAGTTTCTGCCCTTTATAAAGGAAGACATTGGAAGGTATTTGGTACTCGACCTTCTAGTCCTTCAATCAGAGGGGAGAAGAGATTGAGGAAAATTATGTCAATCAAGGCTTGAGTTATCAGCATGATGATGAGATGAGAAGTGATGACTTTAAAGATGAGTATCTTTATTCCAAGGAGTGAAATCCCAGCAGAGCAGAAGATGCAAAGCAACCCTAGGCTATGGATAACTTTCTCCCTGGTCCTCATCGCTATCTTTCTGGTGGCAGAAGTTTTCCTTGGAAGGATCCAAGCTGAGGGAAACAGAAATTGTGGATAAATTCAATAAACCAGCACTGCTTTGAACGTAGAGGATCCTTCTTGTATTTCAGTAGTAAAAGTACTAAGCATATGTCAGTATTTTCCATAGTATAGCAACACAGATCTGGGATACTTTCTCAAGTGTATATATATATATATATATGTATAAAACAATATATCCACAGTAGGACTTAGCACAACGCTTGGCATATACAAGTTACTTAATAAATGTTTGGTGACTGCTTCATTTTTATCTTGGGGTTTACTGGATAGTAATCCTTAAGAATCCTTAAGAAAGGATCAGGACTTAAACCAAAATCAATCTGATTTTAATTGGCCACCAGTAAGTCCTAGGCCAAGCCCCATTTGGTCATTGTTTGGTTTCTGATGGACTCAGATTGAATGTAAATAGTAAATCAAATAGTAAATGTAAATCATTCCTACTTTGGTTAAAAATCCTGAGGATCTTTCCCTCCCAGATTCATTTATTTATTTATTTTTCATTTATTTATTTTGGAGTAGGTGAAAGAGGAAATCATTTGCTTCAATTGCTACTGAGCCTTAATCACTGAATGGATAGGGCCTTAGTCAAAACTGAATCTGTTGAAAACTTTAGCTTAAAATGGTCAAGGTCTCCCATTTCATCCATTTTATTGGAGGCAGTATCTCCAGTTGCCTTGATTTATATCTGGCCACCGGACCCAGATGGTTCTGGAGGACAAGGTGAGGCAGTTGACCTTGCACAGCCCTCCCTCACTTAAATTCATTTGCATGTCATAGCATCACCTCCTAGATGTAATGATGTAATAGTCCTTTTTGAGATCCTTTCCTCACCTGTAACATCTGGCTGAGCACTGAGAAGGAGAGGGATTCAGTGAAGACTTCACTTTCCATTCAAAACTTTTCCTCTTAGCTTTCAAATTCCATCTTTTAAGAGTCATTCCTTCAGATATGCATGTTTTTTAATTACTTTTTTTTTTTAACACAAAAGATAATAATACTTGACACTGATATAGCGCCTTAAGGATTTCAAAGTGCTTTACAGATGTTATCTCATTTAATCCTTCTACAACAATGCTGGAAGATAGATGCTATTATTATCTTTATTTTATAGATGAAAAAATTAAGGCAGGCAGAAATTCAATGACCAAGTTCAAGTAGCTAATTTAAGTTTCAGAAGTGGGATTTTAAATTCTGACATTTATGAGACTAGGCCCAGAGTTCTAATCTGTCTATAGCTGGCATTTATGGTGCTATCTTATCTCTGTGAAAACTGAAAAACTCCCTGGAATTTCCCACCAAAAGAAATCAGTTTGTGAGTCACCAAGCAGTAATATGAACTAAGCTCAGGTGCCTAAGTCTAGGGTTTCCCAATTCCTTTTTTTTTTTGCCTTTGAGAGAGGTTTCTCATGAATCATTTGGGGGACACAGGTGATGCAATTAGTGGCAGTGCGGAGTTGTGAGAATTGGGGTGAGAATCCCCTAGGTATGAAGGTCCAACATGAAAGAATTCACCAACCTGAAAAGTCTGAATGGCAAAAGGAAAGTTTATTGTTGGCACTGAGAAGCCAGCTTTGCTAGGAAGACAGGCTTCTGAGTGACAAGGTCCTGTCAGAGAAATAATAAGAAGTTATTGCTAAGAAGAAGGTCTCTTCACAGTGGGAAAGAGTCCTGGTAGGCAATTGGGCCAAGAGGAGAGATCCCTTGGCAAAGCAAAATCCTATTTCAGACTTCTGCAAAGATTTGGAGTTCAAAATAGTCCTTTTTATTGGCAATCTGTGTGTAGGGCTTCCACTGAATGAATTCAATGTTGTCACTGCCCCCAGGCCTAGATTTCCAGTTGAATGAGACCATTTAAGTTCAAACTAAGTAGGGAGGCTAATCTTAATGAAATCACTTAACTGCCCTGAAGGGTGGGTCTCTGTCAGGAGAGTTTCAGAACTCACCCCCATGGTTTCCCCCTCAAAAGTCAGGGGGACAGTTTCAGGGTTCACCTCTGTCACAGGGAATAGAAGTCTTACCTGCCATGTGGACAAAGTGATACTAGAATTTGATGGCAGCAAAAACTTGTCTCTATTTGCAGTCATTGGGACTAGGGTTGAACAAGGGTTGAACTATAGCATTCCTTCTTTGAATAATTAACACAGACAGCCATTACTATTCTGAATGTAGGTTTAATGGAGGCAGTATGTAGGCTGATCTGGGTTGATTATACTATTGCAATGGTTCATGTTCCATGCAACATTATGCAACCAGGATCACATACAACTTCTCCGGCTCTCTTTCTCTCTCTCCCCCCCCCCCATTTCTTTCTAACACACACACACACACACACACACACACACACACACACACATTGTTATGCGTCATTCATATTATAGTATGAACTACAGCATCTGGCAAATAACATAGTTTCTGGAACAAAATAGTTACTTGATAAATGGTTATTGACTGATTTATTTTTTATTTATTTTTATCAGTGAAGGATATCAGAGTTTTGATGGAGGAAAAGATATTCTATAACCTCTGGAATATATTCCAGGAGACACTGTGTATTTGCCTGGATATTTGGAACGAGGATATCAGGCAACCAGAAAAATATACATGGCTTTTTTGAGCTTTTATTAATGCTCTAGAGTATTGAGGAAAGTTGTAGCAGCCATAAAATTGCTCTAAAGCTGATGGACTAAAAGATGAACCTTGATTAAAAAAAAAAAAACGTGGGAAGGTTTGGTGGCTGCAGAAAGGAAGATTTTGATTCCATGTAAGGAAAAGCTTCCTAACAATTACAGCCATCCAGCAGTGGGCTGCCTGGGGATATGGAGTGCTTTAATCACTGGAGGTCTTTAAGCAGATGCTCAGAAAGTTATAGAAGGGATTCCTGCTTTGGATGAGGGATTTGACTAGGTAAATTCCAAGATGCCTTTTAACTCTTAAATTCTATGATTCTATTTTGGGGACCAGGGTTCTTATGTGTGTTTTGTGGGTGGGGGGTGGGAGGAAGCAGTAGACTTGAGCAAGCCCCTGGGGGATGCTACAGGCAAACACTGGATTCCCTAAGAGGTAAGAGAAAACCCTTAGGAGAAGATAGGGTGATAAAGAAAATGGAGGTGGAGGAAACTCATTAATTTCACAATATTTTACCCAGAAAGAGTAATAATAGGATGTACCATTAACATCCATTAACACATCAGCCATTAAAATGTATGAGACTATCAGGTTAGCTAACAGTCATCTCACAGGTGGAAGGCTTTAAGGTAGACTTTGGCAGAGAAGAAATGTAACAAGACATTTCAGGAGCACAGGGTATGACTTGGGAGGACAGATGTGAAAAGTACAGGAGGGTCTTCTGCAAAGAAGAACCATGGGAAGAAGGTGTGTGAAGGTATGAGGGCATTTGTATGGCTTCATACAGTCCCAATAGTGTAGTAGCAAGAATACCTAACAGAGTGTCAGTAAGACATATTTTAGCCCCCTGGTCTGTAACTTATTTACTGTATCACCTTGAGCAAGTCACTTGATTTCAATGTAAAATTAGGGAATTGGACAAGATGATCCCTCCCGTCACTTCCAGCTCCAATTACAATCTGTTCCAAGATTTCCCAATTAATTGTCAACTTGAGCCCTTTCTATTTAAACTGAGTTGTCCTGTTTACAATTCTAATCATTTTCATGGGGGAAAACAAATGAGTTCTTAAGAAACTTCCTGTTCACAATTCCCCCTATTCCCTCCATCCCAGCTGACAGGTTTGCCGTCTAGTTTCTACTTTCATTTATTTCCTCTCCTCTAAGTTGTCTTTCCTGTATGTAGTGTAGGGGTTACTTGCCATTAGGATACTCTGGTTGTTTTATATTAGATATTGATGGATGCCCACCTAAACCCTATTTTTGTGCACAGTTGCCTGCATTAGGTGATTTAATACATTGTATAAGACCCTCCCCTATTTCTTTAATATCCCCCCCCATTTTTAATGGGCCTTAAATACTCATCATCAGTGTAACTAATGAGAGACAGTCAATGTGGGAGCCTTGTCCCCAGAAGGCTCTTATAAAACTACATGGAAAAGGAAGTGGGGAGAGGGAGAGAAGACTAATTTTATCTATGTCACGATTTTTTTTTTTTTGGTCTAGGATTTGGGGACAAATTGTATTTAACCAATGATAAATATTTGTCACTCATCTTTAATTTCAAAGTCCCTGAGGACCTTGGGAGTGTGTGAAGGGGTGGGGGTGAGGGAAGGAAAGGGGAAGATAACTTTTAATTATTAGATGTCTTAATGCTTTTTCCAGTTCCACTAAAGTATATAGGTCTCTTCCAGTTCTAAATTACAGCCTCCTTGACCTCTTCTGTTCAGTTCACAATGCAGTTACCCTTTGATCATAGATCTCTGGGCACAGTTGCCCCCAGGTAAAGTAAAAAAAAAAATTGCCCTCAAACCCGGGTATTTGTCCCTCTTCTCTCCCAGCACTGACCAAATATTGCTGCCCATGAGAGGACACTCCAATAGAAATACAAATTGCACATAAAGGGGAATCAGGGGGTGGGGATAGAGATAGAGCTGGGATTTGGTTGCTTGGTAACTTTATCCCTCCTTTCCACACCTCTCCCCAATGTGCTTGTTGGGAACATTGCTTCTCCTCATTTTCTCTATCACCCAGTACGGAATTTTGCTCTTAGTAGGAGCTTAATAGATGTTGGCTGAGCTGAATAGAATTGAAAAATTGTCTTTCTATTCAAGACTTCCCTAGTTGTTAATTTTAACCTGATTTCTCTTAGAGAAAAGCATTTAGGAGGATGAGGGAACATTGTGTGATTTGTCCTAGACCTATCCTCCCAATTGGAAAGAGCTTGATTCTGATCACCAACAATAGTTTATATATAAGATAAGGAATGGGTAATTTAGCCTTTGAGATTCATTCCCATTCACTTCAATAATACTTTTTAGGCTCTCTCATTTTCCATAGCCAATGAATTGCTAATTCTTGTCTATTCTACATAAAAATTTCTCACATTGGTCCCTTTTTCTTCCTTCATACAGTTAGCCGACTTATTCAGGTTCTCATCACCTCTCACAGGATCTGATACCAATAGTTTCCTTATTGGTCCCCCTGCCTTAGGTCTTTCTCTTCTCTAATTCATCTTCTATCTAGCTAGCAAACTGATATTCCTGAAACATGGATTTGATTTAATCCCCTGCTCAAAAAGGCAACAATGGCTTCCCCATTGTCTCTAAACCCTTTTATTTGGTTCTTACAATTTATACCCTCCCTTTTCAGGCTGATTACAAGGCATTCTCTATGTTCTGAAGGACCTGAAGGATTTTTAATTCCTTAACACTGTGCTGCCTCAGGATACAGAGTTCTTAATCACTAAAGGTCCTTAAGCAAATAGATCCTCAACATTATAGAAGGGATGATTGCTTTGGATTCAATGTCCTATCTCCTATATCCATTCCTTTATAAAGTATATCTCCCATGTTTAAACTACACTTTTCTCCACTTCTAGTTCATAGTTTCCTTTAGATATCAGGTTAAGGACCATCTTCAATAGAAAGCTCTTTCTTAGCACTTGCCATAGTTAATAATGCTTCTTCAAATTTCTTTGCATTTATTTTATATTTATTTTCAGAGATTATTAACAGAAAATATATTGTTAAAAAGTGAATGTCTTGAACCTCTTCAGCAATCTGATGAAGCCTCAGAACCATTTCTTATAATAATATTTCTAAATGTATTAAAAAATACCCAGAAGGGCAACTAGGTAGCACAGTGGATAGAGCACCAGCCCTGAAGTCAGGAGGACCTGAGTTCAAATCTAGCTTCAGATACTTAATGCTTCTTAGCTGTGTGACTCTGGGCAAGTTACTTAACCCTAATTGCCTCAGGAAAAAAAAATGCCTAGAATTACAAAATAAACCATAGTGAAATATAGTTATCAAATCCATATTATATATAAAAATGTACATACAATATATAATACACACACATATATATAATATATATACATACATAATACATATATGCACACACATATTTGTTGCTGTTTGTTGTTTTTTGTTTTTGAAGAGGACTAATGCCATCAGTGATATCTTGATTTGCCAGGGAATTGGATTTAAGTAAGGCAGAGCTGTGCAAAGCTATCAGCCTCACTCTATCCTCCAAAATCATTAGAATTCAGTGGAAACACATAGTTCAAGATGACTGATGATGTTCTAATAGCTCTTTTTGTAGAGGCAAGGAATTGGAACCTGAGTTCAAATCTGAGTTTGGAGATTTATAAGTTGTATGATTCTGGGCAAGTCACTTAATCTCTGTTTGCCTCAGTTTCCCCAATTATATCATAGGATAATAGTAGTACTTACTGCTTAGAATATTTATATGCACATACAATATTATATGTGTGTACATCCCCCCCCCCCCCACACACACACTCAATTTCATAGACTCTAAGTTAAAAGCCTTTGATTACAGGCAAGCATTATGTCCCCTAGTAGAATATATCAGCTCCTTGAAGGAACAGACTGTTTCATTTTTCTCTCTGTCTCCTTAGCACCTATCAAAACTCTGGCTCATAATAAGTGCTTAATAAATACTTGCATTGTTTGCTTACAAGCTTGCTGAGTGAATGATTGAATGAATAGTCAGACACTATACTAAGCTCTGGAGATACAAAGACAACATAAAAAAAGTAGCTGTCCTTAAAAAGTTTACTTCTGCTGGGGCACCCCATTACAGGCATAATTGATTTTATTGCACTTCACTTAATTGCGCTTTATAGGTATTGTGGGATTTTTGTTTTGTTTTGTTTTACAAAATTGTAGGGTTTGTGACTATCTTGCATCAAGCAAGTCTATGGCATCATTTTGCCAATATCTTGTGCTTACATTATGTACCTGTATCACATTTTGATAATTCTCACAATATTTCACACTTTTTCATTATTATAACAACTGTTATGTTATATCACTATGGTCAGTGATCTTTGATATTTCTACTGTAAGTGTTTTGGAGCATCACAAATTATGCCCATATAAGGTGGCAAACTTAATTAAGAAATGTTGTTTGTGTTTTGGCAGCTCCACTAACTGGATGCTCCTCCATCTCTTTATCTCTCTCCTCAGGCATCCTTATTCTCTGAGACACAACAGTATTGAAATTTGGTCAATTAATAACCCTACAAATGGCTTCTAAGTGTTCAAGTGAAAGAAAGAATCAATCAGTGCAGCCTCAGTCTTCATTGTCTTATTTTTTAAATTGCTACAATCATCCCAACCTTCAGCAATCACTATCCTGATCAACCAGTCAACAGCTATCAACACTGAGGCAAGACATTCCATCAGAAAAAAAGATAAAGACTTGCTGGAGGAGGACAGCTAGATGGTGCAGTGGATAGAGCACCAGCCTTGAAGTCAGGAGCACTTGAATTCAAAACTGGTCTCAAATACTTACTACTTACTAGTAGTTGTGTGACCCTGGATAAGTCACAGCCCCAATTGCCTCATGGGAAAAAAAAAGACTTACTAAGGACTCAAATGATGGTTAGCATTTTTTATCCATAAGGTATTTTTCAATTTAGGTATATAAATTTTTTGACATAATATTATTTACACTAAAGTATAAAATATATGTGTGTATATATATATATATATATATACACATATATATAGAGAGAGAGAGAAAGAGAGAGAGATGTATGTGTATGAATATGTATGAATATATACATACATATGTATATATTAGAGTATAGAATAGTATAAACATATTAGATTATAGTAAAATATAAACATAATTGTTATATATATTGGGAAAACAAAAAATCCTGTGACTTGCTTTTATGTGATATTTGTTCTATTGTGCTGGTATAGAACCAAATCTGCAATAGCTCTGAGATATGTCTGTGGTTGCTATATATATTATACCTTACCAATTCAAAGGTCTACTTTCCCATGAATCCTTCCTAGACGGACTTAGCTGGATATGATTTCTCTCTTCCAAATTCCAAATATTTTGTATGTTTCTTATTGTGTTTAATTAAACAAATAATTATCTACATTACACTTTAAGGTTTATAGACCACTTTTCTCACAACACTCCTTCCAGAAAGGCAGGAAACTGAATGTGCAAGAGTAAAGTAGTTTTTCCTAAGGTTATATATTCTTTGCAAACAAATTAGAGGCAGATTTGATCATGAGTAGAGAGTCAGTCTTAGAGTCAAGGTAACATTGGCTCAAAGAAATCATGGCTTCTGATAGTATGGACTCCAAATAACTCTCTAAGACCATAAGTTATAGGTGAGTAATCCACCTTTATTGGTGGAGAACATTTCTGAATCATGAGTTTCCATAGGTCTGCATAAAAATAAATCAAAACAAAGAGATATTTTATATGTATAGATATAGATATAGGAATATATGCATGTATATATACAGTATATATCAGTGGAGTTGATTTTCAGTTATGTTTGAATATTTGTGACTCCATATAGAAATGGTTTGTCATTTTCTCCTACAGTGCATTATATTGATGAGAAAACTGAGGAAAACTCTGCTAGTAAGTGTCTGAGGCCAGATTTTAATTCATGAAGATGAGTCTTCCTAACTCCCAGCCCAGTACTCTATCCTTTTTATCACCTAGCTTCTCACTCTCTCTCTTTTTTCTGTTTTCATATATAAAAATATAATGCACATAACACATATACATCTATGTGTATAAATATGTATATGTAATCATATATATGATGTATGTATTTATACAATATACACATATACACATACACATAGTTTACAATTCCCTTATCCCATTCAGTACTCAATAAATATCTGTTAGATAAATTAATTTTAAACTTTGATTTTTATTAATTGTATGATTCTGGAAAAGTCACTTTATTATTTCCATACCCCAGTTTCCTCCTCTGTAAAATCAGGGTCATTAATGCTAACATTGCCTACTACCAACCTTTTTGAAAAGGAAAAGACTTTTTGAACCCTAAAATGTAATAGAAATATGAGATATTATTATGATTTTATCTAGAATACAATTGAGAGACCTAAAACCAGGGTTACCAAAGAGATAAAATATTACATATTTGTAGAAAGGAAAAGGAATGCCAGGAATATTGTATTATTTGGTGAGATCTTCACAAAGCCAATAAAAAGTAGGGCAAAATGCAAGGTAAAGCATTTAAGATCTAATCATAAACCTCACAAATCTAGAATAAGAAGGAATTAGCTAGGCTAGTTTTATTAGTTCAGAAGAGAAAATGACCTAGAGAAACCTGGGGAAGGGGGAAGAGGGCATGGTTCTTTATGGCCCACAAGGCAAATAAACATCAGCAGTCATAATATATACACCATTAAGTTAAGGGGTGAAAGAGAAGGGGTGTATTGCAAAGCATATAGCTCAAGAAATGTGGAGACTAATCCTTCCACTATACTTGGCCTTGGCTAGGCTATCATGTCTAATTTTAACTGTCACATTTAAGAAGGATTTGGAGAAGCTGGAAGGGTACGGAGCCAAGAATCAGAAATGATGAAAGGTTGAAAAATAGAACTTATATGGAAAGGTTATGGAAGTTGGAAATAAAAGTAAATTAGAACATGTTATATGGGGATACGGAAGAAGTAGGTTTGCTTAGTTGTCCTTCATCTCCAGAGGTAGAGAACCTTAGTTCTCTAGTGCCTTAGGTTTAACAGGCAGCAAGAGAGAGTTAAGTTAGACTTGAAGGAGTTTATAATAATGCTTTTGGGAAGAATGACAGGATGAACTCTGGGCTCTTTGTTGTCTCTGGGATTCTCTTATATATAAAGATAAAGGCTTTTGGAAGGCTTCTTTTATTTCCCAGGTAATACCCTTGTCTCTTAGCTCCTCTTCTCAAAATCATGAGTCTTGTTTTCTCTGGCTTCAGGAAACGCTAGTTTAGGAAATATTGAAAGGGAAAAGATAAGGAAACCCAAGGAATCCTGAGACATTAGCAGTGGACAAAGACTTGGAGAAGCACTGCGGTGAAACTTATAAATCTTTTCTCAGAGTAATGTTTTAAATAGATATATCATATCTATTTATATCATATATCACATATATATTATATATAAATAGATATATTAAATAAATATAATAGAATTCAGTTAGCTATATCTTTCCCTTTCACCTTTACTTTTTGCTTTTCTTCTTTCCTCAGCTATTTGTTAAACCTCATCAGGTAGTCATTTTGCTTTCTTGCCTTTTCTTTGAAATGTTTTTTGTTGCTATCTCCTGTACAACATTGCAAACCTCTGTCCATAGTCCTTCAGGCATTCTAATTACCAAATCTAATCCCTTAAATCTATTCATCAACTCCATTTCATATTCATAAGGGATGTTATTTGGGTCATATCTATATGGCCTTATGGTTTCTCCTACTTTCTTTAATTAAAGATTGAATTTTGCAATAAGAATATCATGATGTGAACCACAGTCAAATCCAGGTCTTGTTTTAACTGAACAGAGAAATTCCAAGGGAAATACTGAACAATTGAACTCATTTCACATGCCAGCAAGGTTATGCTTAAGATTCTATAAGCTAGACTTTCACAATATGTGAACTGAGAATTACCAGAAAATCAAAATGGTTTTCAAAGAGGCAGAGAAAATAGAGGCCAAATCGCCAACATTTGTTGGGTTGTGGAAAAGCTCCAGAAAAAAAAAAAAAAAAAACAAAAACAAAACCAAACATCTCTTTCTGCTTCGTTGATAACATTAAAATTTCTGACTATGTGGATCACAACAAAATGTGGCACGTCCTCAAAGAGATGGAAGTAACAGATCATCTTACTTGTCTCCTGAGGAATGTGTATGTGGGCCAAAAACAGCAGTTAAAACCCAAAAAATGGAACAACTGATTGGTTTAATATTGGACAAGGAATTTGATAAGGCTATTTATTTTCAACTTATTCATTTAAATTATATGCAGAATACATCATGAGAAATGCCAGACTGGATGAATCAAAAGCTGGAATTAAAGTTGCCAGGAGAAATATCAGAAATCTGAGATATGCAGATTATACTACTCTGATGGCAGAAAATGAAGAAAAATTAAGCAGCTTCTTGAGGAAGGTGAAAGAGGAGAGTATAGAAGCTGCCTTGAAGTTTAATATCCAAAAAAATAAGATCTTGGCAAATGGCTCCACCACTTTTTGGCAAATATTGGGAGAAGAAAATGGAAGCAATGTCAGATTTTACATTCATGGGTTCAAAGATCACTGCAGAAAGTGATGGCAGCCATGGAATTAAAAGACACTTTCTCCTTGGAAGAAAGGCTATGTCAAATATGGAGAGCATACTTAAAAGCAAAAGAATCACTTTGCTGACAGAGATCCATATAATCAAACATGTTGTGTTTCCAGGTGCAATAAATGGTTGTGAGGGTTAAATTATAAAGAAATGTGAACATCATGGAATCAATTGTTTTGAATTGTAGTACTAGAGAAGACCTTTTAAAATCTTTGGGATAATATGGAGATCAAATCAGTCAATACTTACAGAAATTAATTCAGACTCCATTGAAAGGTCAAATACTGAAGTTGAAGCTTAACTATTTTGGCCACATAATGAGAAGACAGAACGCATTGGAAAAGACCCCGGTGTTTGGAAAGTAAAAGACAAAAGAAAAAGAGTACAGCAGAGCATGAGATGGATAGTTTCATGGAAACAATGAATATGAAGTTGGACAGACTTTGAAAGATGATAGAAGAGCCTGATGTGCTGTGGTCTCTGGAGTCATAAGGAATTGGACAATAACAACAAAATGATAGGTTTGCAAAGGAAACCAACTAATTACAGTCAGATCCAGTTTGCCAAGTTATGAACAACAACAAATTCCCTGAGTGACAAATTAAACGCCCTTACTTTAGGATAACCCATTTTTACTTGGATATAAAAAGGTAGCATATTGTAGTAGAAAAGTGAACTTGGAGTCAGAAGCCCTAAATTCAAATCCCAGCTCTATCACCTATTGCCTTTGTGACTTTGGGCATGGCAGTTAGTGTATGAGTTTCGGTTTCCTCATTTATAAAACAAAAGCCTTGGGGAAAATAAGCTTTAAGTCCCTCCTACTCCTGTAAGTTGTATTTGTGTAAGATTTAAAGGACTTTGTGAGAATGTAATCTCTTCACAAGTAGGGATTGTTTTATTTCTTATGTTTGCATTTACAGTGACTGTTACATAGTAGATACTTATAAATTCTTTTTATTGTTTGAGAAGAATATATATCAGATCAAGAAAAAATTAATATATTTGGTTCTTTTCAATCATGAGATTATTCAAGGCAATTCCAATAAACTTGTGGAAAATGCCATCCACATCTAGAGAGAGAACTATGGAGATTGAAAGTGGATCAAAGCATAGTATTTTCACCTTTTTTTATTGTTGCTAGTGTTTGCTTAGTTTTTTCCTTTTTTGTGTTTTTTTTCTTTTGATCTGATTTTTTTTTGTGTGTGTGTGTGCAGCATGATGAATATGGAAATACGTTTAGAAGAAGTGCACATGTTTAACCCATATTAGATTGCTGTCTTGGGAAGGAGAGAGGGAAGAGAAGAGGAAGAAAAATTTGGAACACAGTGTTTTGCAATGTTGAAAACTAAGCATGTATTTGGAAAATCAAATATTATTTTTAAAAAATCCATACAATTTTATATAGATTCATCAAAGGCATAGGCTTTAGAGAAAGAAGTAGTTGAAAAGGAAAAGTAAGAGAATCTCATGTATTTGGGTTTTTATTTCAACTGATATATGCTTTTCAATCAATTAATAAACATGTATTAAGCACTCACTATGTATGTATGTATAAAGTATTGAGTGTACAAATCCAAGATATGAAACAGTTTCTACTTGCAATAAGTTTACATTCTGACAGGGGAACCAATGAGGACTCACTGTTATGTCTTTCATAAAAGATCAATCTTGTATGCTATAAAATACTATGTAGCTGGCCTTTTAATATTTCATGGATACTAGTGCAACACCTGATACCACACCTAACTTATTTCCATTTCTAATCATACATGTCTTAGCTTTTATATGACTTTATATGATCATAGCTTTTATATGACTTCTTTCATACAAATCATCATTATTAAGATAGAATTTGGGATAGAAAGAGCAGCTGGGACTACCCCTGTGCATATAGAAATCCAAGTGAAGGCAATGATTTTAAAGACATTTTCAAGACTTTAACAAGAGAGAAAATTCTGAAAGAATAGATGGAGAAGACACCAGCTATTACCAGTCCATTTACCTACTTTCTCATTTTATAGATAGTATTGCTGTTGTTCAGTTGTTTTCAATAATGTCTGACTCTTTTTGATTTTGTTTGGGTTTTTTTTGGCAAAGATACTGGAATGGCTTGCCATTTCCTTCTCCAGTTCATTTCATAGGTGAGGAAACTGAGCCAGAGTTAAATGATTTTCCCAGGGCCACATAACTATATAGCAGAAAATCTTGAGGGAAGATGGAAAAATGAGAAGTTGACTATCAATATCTATTCTGCTTGTGCTCCAGTATGGCCCCCAAGATCACCAAGGACTTCTTGTCCAATATTTTGTCTACTGCCATAGTAACTCCCAGAGAAAGAACTTAAAGGTCAAGGAAGGAGAATGGAGCACAGAAAAGGGAAGCAGAGATGCAGATTGAAAAGGTATGGGAGTTCAGTACCTTGAAACTTTATTTAACTCCATTTAGGTCTAAAGATAGGGCAGCCATCAATTGGGGAATGGCTTAAATAAATTATGGTTTATGAAAGTAATGGGATATTATTTTTAATAAAAAATAATAAGATGATTTTTAGAAAAGCTTGGAAAGATTTACATGAATTAATGCTAAGCAAAACAAGCAGAACCAGAAATGCATTGTGCACAGCAATTGCAAGATTGTATGATAATCAACTATGAAAGACCTGGTTCTTCTCAGATTCAGTGATCCAAGGTAATCCCAATAAACTTTGGTTGGAAAATACCATATGAATCCAGAGAAAGAACTATGGACACTGAATTTAAATCAACACATGCTCTGTTCACTTTTTTTTTTCCTTTTTCTTCTGTTTTTTTTTTTCCTCTCATAGTTTTTCCCTTTTGATCTGATTTTTCTCTCCCAACATGATTCATAAAAAAGTGTTTAAAAAAATAGACTGTATATGTATAACCAGAAAAAATAATTTAAAGGCAAAAAAAAACAAACAAAAAAATTATGTAGTTGATGCTGTAGTGGATAGAGTACTGAGCATGGAGTCAGGAAGCTTCATCTTCCTGACTTGAAATCTAGCTTTGGATACCTACTAGTTGTGTGACACTGGGCAAGTCATTTTACCCTGTTTGCCTCAGTTTCCTCATCTGTTAAAAGAGCTGGAAAAGGAAATGACCAATCACTCTAGTGTCTTTGCCGAGAAAACTCCAAATGGAATCATAAAAAATCAGAGATGACTGAAATGACTAAATAATTAGGTCTAAAGATCCTTTTATACTAGCCCTTGGAAAGGTTAGAAGGAAGTTTAAAATGGGATAATGGGGAAGGGGGGCAGGACTTTTTGGGAGAAAAAGACGGACTACTAAGAAGTAGGACTCTCTAGGTAGGGAGATTACTGAGTGGATTGCTTGAGTGATGTAATCTATTTCAGATAACTTTCTGTGGGGTGACCTAGAACTTGAAATGGGAAGATAGGGGGAAGATAAGTACAGACTACCATCCCTATTTACCTACTCTCTCAAATACATATTGAAAGATATTCACAGATACACATACCAATCATACATTTCTATAACTTTCTAAGGTTTATGAAGTACTTTACTCATAGCAACCCTGAAAGGTAGAACCACAGACAATGATCACAAATGTCAAAGGGATCTTGTATTGAGCCACATACATAAAAACACATTGTTATTTCCTTTTCAGATCTAACACCCTTGCCTCTTCCCTTATTCTCTTTAGATTTCTCTCTTTTCTCAATCACCTCGAGCCCTTTTCCTCAGCTGGGTCCTGAAGGGAACTCATGAAAAACAGGTGCCTGAGAGCAGGTGGGCAGAACCAGCCCATGAACATCAGGGCAAGATGAAAGCAGTTCTGTGTATGGGCAGCTCTAGTAGAGTAGCTGTGATATACTGAGTGAGTGATCTCTACTTCAGTGTGTGGGAGGCAGAGTAATTAAAGGAAAGAGACCTGATAATGTTGGTTCCTTGTAGACTTACTGAACTGCTTTCAAAAACTAAAATCATTCAGCCCTGTTAGCTGAGAAAACACACAGTTTTCACTCTTCCTTTGCTCCCCAATCTGTTTGTAGGTCAAGTAGGGCCATGTCCAAGTTCCTGCCCCTAAGACAAGGCTGCCCCTCTCTATTTCAGATGGTTGGACTCTGCTTTCCAAGGGAGATTTATTTCTCCAGGAACCTGAAATTAATCATGGGGCAGCTAGATGGCACAGGGGATAGAGTGCCTGTTCAGGCCTGGAGTCAGGAAAACTCATTTTTCTGACTTCAATTTTAGCCTTAGATATGTAGACAGCTGTGTAACCCTTATCAGGTAACTTCACCCTGTTTGCCTCAGTTTTCTCAAGTGTAAAATGGATTGGGCAAAGAAATGGCAAACCATTCTGATACCTTTGCCAAGAAACCCCCCAAAAATGGGGTCACAGAGGCATTGGAGAGACTTACATGAACTGATGTTAAGTGAAGTGAATAGAACCAAAAGAACATTGTACACAGCAACAACAAGATTATGTGATGATCAATTGTGACGGACTTGGCTCTTTTCAACAATGAAGTGATTCAGGCCAATTCCAATAGACTTGTGAGGGAGGGAGACATCTGCATGCAGAAAGAGAATTGTGGGGACTGAATGTGGATCACAACATAGTGTTTTTACCTTTTGTTGTTGTTTGCTTTTTTTTTCCTCTTTTTTTTTTTTTCCCTTTTTGATCTGATTTTTCTTGTGCAGCATGGTAACTATGGAAATGTAGAGAAGAATTGCATACTTTGTTTAGGGGAGGGTGGGGAGAAGGGAGGGAGAAAAAATTAGAACACAAGGTTTTGTAAGGGTGAATGTTGAAAACTATCTTTGCATATATTTTGAAAATAAAAAAAAAGTATTATTAAAAAAAAGGCAGCATTACTGAAATGATTCAACCATAGTCAAAATTAATCAGGGCTTATGCATTTGGTTTTATCATATATGTTTGAGCAAATAGGTAATAATTGAGGCAAAGAATCTCCTCTTTCACTTAGTGCAAAAAAATCTAAATAAATAAGTAAAGGCCAAGGTCTCCCACTGAATCCAAGGCCATGTCTAGTCATTTTGATCTATATCTTACCGCTGGACCCAGATGGCTTTGGAGGGGAAAGTGAGGGAGGAGACCTCACCCAGCCCTCCTTCAGTTAAATCTAATGCACTTGCATGTCATGGCATCCCCTCCCTGATGTCATGGTCCTCTTTGAGAACAAAGAACAGACAACAGCATATTTGAGCTGTGACCTTATTTGTTTTGTCACAGATGATCATAGGGCATATCAAACTGGGGGCTTCCTGAGGGTAGGGACTCTATCTTTCCCATCACACAGAGAACTTCCCAAGGAAAGCATTGAATTTCCTTCTCCCCTTTTTCACTGAGAACCTATTGAGAGTAGACTGTGACTGTCCTCCATCAGACTAAGAACTCTCTGAAGGCAGAGCATCTCTCTGTAAAAGATGGTCTTTTCCAAGCATATATCATTCCCTGTTTAGTTACTGGTAGGTATTTCATGATTGCTTTAATGCTTTCAGGATTGTAATTTAACTGGTGTAGTTAGCAGTCCTACAACTCAGATTATAACCCATGCGATCAATTTAGTAATAAACTAATCTCTCTGAATTTAGCTAAACTACAGACCAATATTTTCCTAAACTTATTACATCACTTTTTAAAAATCAGTCAACAGGTATTTACTAAGCCCTGGGAATATAAATGTAAAAATGGTATAAATCCTGGTCTCAATGAGTATACATTTTAAAGCAGAAAAATTTGGGGAGAATGGGATACCAGCAGTTTGGGGATCAAGACAGACCTTGGGGAGGAAATGGTACTTAAGCTGAATTCTGAAGAAAGCTGGAGCTTCTAAGAGATGGAGGTGAGGAGGAAATTATTCCAGGAATGAGGCATAGCTTGTGGAAAGGCAAGAATAAAAGAAATGAAATTATGGATTTGAGAAACAGATGAGCGACACCATGGTGTGCAGAATACCAGGCCTGCAGTCCAGAAGATTCATCTTCCTGAGTTTAAATCTGGCTCCAGGCACTTACCCAGCTGTGTGTCTCTGGGGAATTCATTTGCTGTTTGCCTCGGTTTCCTCATCTGTCAAATGAGCTGGAGAAGAAAATGTCAATCCACTCGGAAACAACTCAAAAGCAGTAAGTTTCTTGAGCAAGGGAAATTAAAAGGTAAAAAAAATAATTTAATGTCTTTATTTGTGAGGACTGGAATTGATAACTGAGGAAGATTAACATCTCACAAACTGATTTTGCTGTCTTTTCATCAGAAATCAGGGGAATGGGCCTTAACTGTTGTACCACAATGAGTCTTTAGGGTTACTCCACAAAACTGCTTCTATCCTTAAATTGTTTCCCAACTATTTCCAAGTCTGACAAACTTAGGTTTTTAAAAGCTATCATAGATATGGCCATTCTTTAATGAGGCAATGGTGAGCCACTTTTTTCCAATTCCATTAAGGAAACTTCTCCTTTTATAGTGTTAAGAAGATATGGGCATGTTTTTATGCTTCATCCAACACATTAATGCTTCCTTACTTTTTATTAACTATCCTTTACTTTCTGTGATCCTATCAGCTGACCTGTTTGCTCTAAGCTCTAGCTTCCTTTCCCTTATGATGTTTTCTTCCCTAGCACTTAGCATGATAATTTCCAAACATTTAAAATGAGGAATAAAATAAGAAAAAAAAACATTCCAATGAACTGAACATGTTGTTTGAATGCCATTTTTTTCCCTAAAAATCTATTCTGCAGAGAATTCATGCAGAGGTCAGAAGTGTTACAAGGACATTTTCTAGGTTTCTCTAAAAAACTTTGGAATTGAGACATAGAGATCACTGGCACAGGACCACTCAGTGTGACGTACCCACACGTGAAAAAAGATGCTGTGCTCTATGAGCAATGCAAAATTACTGTAGCTCAAAAGAAACATGAGATATGCAAATTTGAGACATCACTCCAAATGTTCATATGAACTATTTCTGTAGTAGAGCCTTCAGAACTCACATTGGTCTGATCAGACAGACTGCGCTTTGACCCCAACATAGTCATGTCATTTTGGTTTTAAAGCATAATATAACCAATGAATCTAGCATAATGCATGAAATAGTACATGTAGAAACTAATGAATGATTCTCAAAAATGCATCCCATAGTTTCCAGTGGAACTTTCCCACTGATAATCAATAAGTCTATTAATTAATGTTATACTATGAGGTACAGAAACCTTGAACTTCAAGATCCCTGTCCTTATGGAGTTTATACTTAATTTGGGGAGAAATATGCATTATAAAAAGGAAAATACTTTGAAAGAAAAAAATGTTGGTTCAGAGACCAAAAGTCTTTAGAACATGGGAGTACACAGCAGTTAAGAAAGATTTCTTGGGAGGTAGCATTTGAAGAATGAACAGAATTTGGACAAGTGAGAAGAGGCATTCTAGACAATGGGAACAACAATACCAAAGTCCCAGAGGCAAAAATGACTATAATATACTTGTCTGAGGAATGGGAAAGATATATAATAAAGAGCAAACTTTCCAAATGAATACAAGTAGATAATTGGTTTGTTTTTCTCCCATGGAGAGTAAATGTAGACAACTTTTTGGTATGTCTCTCATATCATGGGCCAATAAGAAGGCTTGAGTTATTAGTCCCAGCAGCAAGAAAAGAGTTTTAATTCTCTATATTGTATATGATCATATATGGTCACATATATAATATATGGTTATCTATATCTATCTATCTCTATGTATCTATCTGGGACAAGAAGTCTACAAAGGTTAGCCAGTTCCATTAACTGCTATTTTCTTCTATTGATTCATGTCAACAGCTATATGGGCTTAACCTAGCCCTTTCTTTTTCAGGAACTTACAATATCTAAGGTACATTCCACTTCTAAATCCAGGTCTCCTTGATTTCAAATTCAGTTTTTATCCACTGCACCATGCTGTCTCTGATCATATGCAACTGATTGGGTATGAGGGTGCAGAAGCACTGAACCCCTCAAATATATTGGTGTTTCAAGGCTCTCCCCATATGGTCCAACAAATGTTGGGAAACAGAGTTGAACCACCAAAATACATTGGGGTTTTGGGCCAGTGTCACAAGATGTCTCAAAAGAATTTGTAGGCTTAGACCATCTCTAAATCTACTGCTGACAGGGAGTTAATTTTTAAAAGAGATTTATAATGATTAACAAGGGGAAAGATGAGAGCTAAGTTCCCCAGGGGAACCCACCATTAATAAGAAGGAAGATACTATTAAAGCAGGGATTGACCTGTGGCCATAAGATGGGCGGAGCTCCTAATGAACCTCCAAAGAAGTGGAGTGCAAGTAGGTTCTTTTATAGAGAAAAAATAACCTTTGAAGTTGATATCATAACTTGGACTTCTGATTGACTACAGAAACTGGACATTTATCAATGTATAAGGAATTATAAGATAATCCTGTCAATGCTCCTCCCTTCCTGTCTCAAAGAATAGCTCTGGGAATTCAACTAAGTAGAACCCACTGCAACAAAGGTCCACTTAAATTTAACAAAAGTCTTCCTGTCAATTGTATCTCCCTATGGGCCACCTTAGCTACTTAATTTGCCCCATCATAACTACAAACAAACAAATGTACAAGTAAATAAATAAAGATATAGATTGAATAATACTAAAATATACAACTGGTGATTTTGAAGACTTGGGAAAGAAATTGAGGAATTTCAGAGATACCAATCACACTTTTTATGAGGATAGAAGAGAACCAAGGTATGACACCATCAAAAGAAAGCCTAGATTTTACAGCCCATGCTACTCCCTGAGTAACTTCCTGAGGTAAGCAGGGAGGAGCATTGATTATCATGATATTCTGATTTTAATTTATTTAGCCTTTTGTTTTTTAACTGAATCTTTATTATAGACCTACCCCAAGTGGAGTCCTCTGGTTGAATTCTTTGATGAAGTCTTTGTATTGAGAAAACCATCATAACTCCATAGTTCTGTATTCAGTTAGAAAACCAAGATATGATTTTAACCTCCCAAAAGTTATTTTTCCTTTATAAAAACTTATTTGTGCTCTTTCCCCTTAAAAACCTCATATAGATTCATCCCACTGTTAGTAGCATAATAAAAATCTTTGCCTCTTGATTTGGAGAAAGTCTAAGGCTACAAATTCTTTTGAGACAGCCTCAGGATGCAGGCCTATAATCCCAATATCAAATAAAATTCAGCAATCCAACACTTTCAAACCCTAAGATTTTATCTTTTTCAATTGAAGGGTAGGTTTTGGAAGAAAAGGAATGATGTGGAGAAAGAATAGGTCGCTATATACATGATGCAGTAGAAGTAGCAGCTAACATTTTTATATAGTGCTTACTATATGATGAATGTTTTACATATTATCTTTTTTTTTAATTTAAATTTTTTTTTTGCTTTTTGCTGAGGCAATTGGGGTTAAGTGACTTGCCCAGGGTCACACAGTTGGGCAGTATTAAGTGTCTGATACCAGATTTGCACTCAGGTCCTCCTGACTTCAGGGCTAGTGCTCTATCCACCTAGCTGCCTCTACATATTATCTTAATCCTCAGAACATTCCCTGGGAAGCATGTGCTATTGTATTCTACCTTTTATAGATAAAGAAAATGAGGCAAATAGAGATTAAATGACTTGCCTAGAACATCTACTAAGTATCCCAGGCTGAATTTCAACTCAGTTTTTCTTCCTGATTCCAGGTCTGGTCCTCTGAATGCTATTCAGTATTATGTGGGAGAAGTCTGGTTTCTTATAAGGACCATGGCTCAAGATAACAGAATAATGGACTAGAACTCTTAAGGTCAGAAGGAAGCATTTCATCAGAAAGTTGTTAACCCAAACAGGAGGACTTGAACTTAACGAAGTTAAGAAGACCATTTAATGAAGACCATTGTTAAAAAAAAGAAAATACAATAAAAAATAAAACTGGACACTATTGATGAGACCCTGAATTTTTTTTTTTTGACCAAGAGAAACTAAAGAATTGATCCCTGAGGCAAGCAGGCAGAAAGTTCTAATAGAGATCAGTTCAGCACCATGGTCCCACCCTGGGGG
This sequence comes from Antechinus flavipes, assembly GCF_016432865.1. Taxonomy (NCBI): domain Eukaryota; kingdom Metazoa; phylum Chordata; class Mammalia; order Dasyuromorphia; family Dasyuridae; genus Antechinus; species Antechinus flavipes. The sequence continues at coordinate 201,224,612 of NC_067401.1, forward strand.
AGGTGGTCCAACCTGAAATCCAAGTTATGTCAAATCCCTGAGAACCTACCCTCTGTAGAGATCTGGAGCAGTCTCACTTTGCCATGTTCTGTTAGGAATCCCAGTCATGTCCCTAAGGCTAAATTTTCTCTATAAAACAACTTATGGCCCATCACTTTGCTGCTACTTTCCTTTGGGTCTTTCCCCTTTTCCCATGCCAAATGATATCTCCAAAACTCCACTATGCTTCCCAATCCCACTTCTCCTCCTTACAGCTAACTTAGGGTGCTGAGTCCCTTTCAGGATTTAGCCCACCAGCTAAGGGAATGCCCCAACTTCAAGGGCTGCTCCCTTTTTACTGAGTAATTGTGAATTCCACTAAGGAACTTATCTTTCATATGTTCTTTCACTCTGTTTCATATTTACCATTCCCGATGTCTAATGCATCCCCTCATTTTGTTTGTAACCTATTTCCCTAAATAAATTTACCTTTTGCCAAAGAGAATGGACATTGTGAATTCTTCACATAACTGAACTACAACTTTTGGTACCTGCTGTCATTGACAAAACCTACAACATAGATCACATCATTTGGATCCCAAGTATATAAAGGGTGTGACCCTTTCAGCGTCTCCTCAGGAGATATTTTCCCACTTTCTCTCTAGACAGAGGCTGCCTACAGGTGGCTTGGGGAAATCTGGGACCTTTTGTACTGAAGATCTTTCCCCTTTCCCTCCAAATGAATAGGCCATGGAATACCAGATTCCTTCAATGAGGAAAATGGGATAAAATTATATCCAATAAGTTGTTCCATTGCTAAACAAAACAAAAAACCTGGTTCTTCTAGCAGAAACTTTTGCAACCAAAGTAGTTTATATCAAATGAGGAAAGAGAGAAGTAATCTTTGTATATTTTTTGTAATATAACATATTTGCTAAATATTTTTTATTTATTAGCAAAATTAGCAAAATATTTACATCTGTGCCATAGAAACATCATAAATATTTTACCCTTTCAGATTAATTCTGAAAAAATATCTAATTCTCAGTTAAATTAAGTTTTAAATTGATTTTCAATCATTCTGCGTAAATTCATTTAGAACTAACCCTAATTAAGCGGTGGATTTGGGATCCTTAATGTAAATTCAGTTAATTTATCAGTTCATTTTAGCTTTGAATGAATATTTCTTCTCTTTCCAGTGAAAACTGTGATCTTTTTATGATGCAATAAAAATCACATGCTAGGGGAAAATAGACCAAAAATTAATTGGAAACTAAACCCTCTAATCCTAAAGAATGAATGATAAAATAACAAATCATGGACACAATCAATAATTTCATCCAAGAGAATGACAATAATGCGACAACATACCAAAATTTGTGGGATGCAGCCAAAGCAGTTATTAAAGGGAAACTTTATATTTCTAGATGCTTATTTGCATAAAATAGAAAGATCAATGAATTAGGCTTACAACTAAAAAAAAAAAAACTAGAAAATTAACAAATTGAAAACCCACAATTAAATACCAAATTAGATGAAGAAATTGAAACCCTTTCCAGTCATATGAAAAGGTGCTCTAAATCACTATTGATCAGAGAAATGTAAATTAAGACAACTCTGAGTTACCACTATACAATTCCCAGATTGGCTAAGATGACAGGAAAAGATAATGACAAATGTTGGAGGGGATGTGGGAAAACTGAGATACTGATACATTGTTGGTGGAGTTGTGAATGGATTCAACCATTCTGGAGAACAGTTTGGAGTTATGCCCAAAGGGCTATCATCAAACTGTGCATACCCTTTGATCCAGCAGTGTTTCTATTGGGCCTATTTCCCAAAGAAATCTATATGTGCAAAAATGTTTATGGCAGTCCTCTTTTTAGTGGCAAGGAACTGGAAACTGAATGGATGTCCATCAATTGGAGAATGGCTGAATAAATTGTGGTATATGAATGTTATGGAATATTATTGTTCTGTAAGAAATGACCAACCAGGTGATTTCAGAGCAGCCTGGAGAGACTTATATGAACTGATGTTAAGTGAACTGAGCAGAAGCAGGGGTTCATTATACATGGCAGCAAGACTATATGATGATCAAGTCTGATGGACATGGCTCTCTTCAAAAATGAGATGATTCAGGGCAGTTCTTATTGTTCAGTAATGAAAAGAGCCATTTACATCCAGAGGGGACTGTAGGGACTGAGTGTGGATCACAACATAGCATTTTCACTCTTTTTGTTGTAGTTTGCTTGAATTTTATTTTCTTTCTCATTTCTTTCTTGTTTTTCCTGATTTTTCTTGTGCAGCAAGATAATTATAAAAATCTGTATGAATATATTGGATTTAACCTATATTTTTACCAGATTTAGCAAATATTTGGATTACTTGCCATCTAAGAGGAGGGTAGAGGGAAGGGGTGGAAAAATTAGAACATAAGGTTTTTCAAGGATCAATGTTGAAAAATCATCCTTGCATATATTTTGAAAATAACATATATTTGAAAATAAAATTAAAAAAAATTTAAAAATGATGAACAAGCTGATTTTAGAAAGTCCTGGAAAGATTTATATGAACTGATACTGAGTGAAACAAGCAGAACTAGGAATACATTGTACACATATAAAAGCAAGATTGCATGATGATCAATTATGAAAGACTTGGTTCTTCTTAGTGGTTTATTGATCCAGGGCAAGTACAATAAACTTTGCATAGGAAGCTCCATCTGCATCCAGAAAAAGAACTATGAAGATTGAATGCAAATCAACACATGTGATTACTTTTTTTTTTTCCCTGAGGTTTTTTTTTTTTTTCTGTCTCATAGTTTTTCCCTTTTGTTCTGATTTTTTTCTCCCAGCCTGTTTTATAAAGAAATATGTATTTAAAAGTCAATATACATATATAATCAGGAAAAAATAAAATAATTTTAATAATAAAATATTGTTTTCATTATAAAAATTTTGTGATAATTGTGATTCTCTTCCATATGGATTTTCAGGGAATAATCCCACAGATGAAGCAACAGAGACCTGAAATTGGCTAAGTATTCTAGATCTGTGATCTGCTTGGACAGTCTTACATGCTTTGTGATCTGTGCTGACACTTGATGGAAAGTTATCTAATTTAAATTAGGGGTTCTACTAAAACAGCAAATGAAGAATAGTAATGCAGCTGAAATTCCAGATTTTATTATAGCTGAGTTTTTCTTAGATAAAGTTGCCATTTCTGATGTTCAAATATTGACTTTCTGAAATTATCATTACTAATTCTTCTCTAAGAAATCATAGTGATCATTCATTGTTGGTGGGATTTTTAGTAGCTGAATTAGCAATGATAATGAAAAATAAAGTTACTAAGTCTATGTTTCCAGGAAAAATCTCCCCAAAGAATAGAAAAGGAGAAACTGATGGGTCACAACTCAGGGTCTACAATTTAGCCAAGGATTGTGAGCAATTAAAATGTTTTTTTTCTTTATTTGTCTCCAAGAAACAGCCCTTCCCCTAATTTCTACCCCCCCCATTCTCTTTACCACTTTGTAGGTTATTAGAATTGCTAGCTAAGCAAATTGTTAATTTGCTAGTCCTCTTTCAGAGCTAGCCTGAAACCCACTTGCCTTCTCCTTTATCCAAAAGTAAGGGGTCCCCCATTTTAAGTTTCACTCTTCCAGAATAGCAGGTCTCCCAGGAAAACCCAATTTTTTTTCCTGGGGCATGTAGTGACCCAATAGAGAACTGAGATACTGTTGCTCAAATTTATTTGGGAGTGCCTCAGATAAATTGCTTCATTTTGCACAGACCCCACTTTTTCTGGGATGTTGGGACTGTGGAACCTAGATTTTGAGGACCAGGATTGAGACCTTCTCATCCAAGATGCCTTTTGGCAGGGAGAGCACCTCATTGTGCTTGAGAAAGGCTAAGTTCAGAAAATCTCTTTGACGAGGAGGTCATTTGAAGACCTGATTGGCTTGAAAATTACTTATGCAAATAGTTTTTAGCTAGCTCTTTCAGCCAAAACAGAGGTAGAACTGTTAGAACTGTGATTTTTTTTTTTTGAGTCCCTCCCTCATCATTGAAGGCTTCCTAGGCCTTAAGGACTAGTTCTGAAACCGGGAATTTTTAACTGTCACATCAAAAAGAGAAGCCTGACATATTTTTATAAATCTAGAACTGGATACTTTGGGTCTACAGAAATAGTTAATTAAAGTTATGGAAATGATAAAACATTTTAGCAGATTCTGGGTTTTTTTGAGACTAATCACTAAGTTGTTTGGCACTAAATTGACATGTTTCTTCTTAATTGACTCAAAAGAGAAACTCATTTGCTATGAAATTTAGTAAATACTAATTGATAAGTAATTATATCTGGAATTATAGAACTGGAATTTTGCATGTAACTAAAAGCCTTCTGTAGCCTTAAAAGGCTTGCAGAAAAACTGCAGAAAGAAACAGCTCTCTCTCTGCGACTTTCCGTACTTTTCTCCCTTAGGCTTATGGAATTGGTGTGTGTGTGTGTGTGTGTGTGTGTGTGTGTGTGTGTGTGTGTGTGTGTAGGTAAACAGGTATGGCTTATCAGCTCAGCCATTCTGTACCCTCTTTCCCTTCAACCCTAACTGCAAAGGAGTTAAATTGTATAGATGGATTTGAAAGGGCAGTTTTCTGCCACCTTAAATATAGGGCTGTGTGTTTAAATTGGAATTTTGATTCTGAAATTGTATGAGATAATTACTCTTAACTAATTCATGCTGAAATTATGAACTTGTTTATTCTGGTCTTAAAAATTTGTGTGCAAATATTGAAGTATTACTACTGGAAATCTAAATCTGTAGTTGATTTGATTGTAAGCAAAAACTGAATCACATGCTTATATCTCCTAATATCATTGCTTTCTAAATTGTACATTGTGCAATTATAAAATATTATGAGCTGTGTTTTGTAAGTCTGGCAGTCCCACTGGAAATGTGCTTACTTTGTGAAGTTTTTGCTCAAAATTATTTAGTTATCACTTGTGTTCTGAATTTTAGAATTGTCTTGTTTCTTTAACAAAACTATTAGCTGAATCTACACTGTAGATAACTGAGTTCATGGGTTCTTTCTGAGGTTGCAGTACTGGGATAAACTATTTTCTTTAAAATGGATGATTTTAAAACCTAAAACTGGTTCCTAGGGAAGAAATGTATGGTGAAGACTTTATCTAGATGGGTTTTATTCTTGAGCCCATTCTTTCTAGTAACTAGCAAGGTTATAAACTTTAAGAAATGAGCTTGATATGGAATTTGAAATTCTCATACAAGAAAGTATAGGTGTAATCTGAAATTTAGGACTGAAAACAATATTGTAGTTTTATTCCCTTTCCTCACTGGCTGTGACTGCTCCTAGCCCGAGCCTTTCCCCGATTCACTAATTATTGAGGGATGTGGAAAAAATTCCACTTGTGCTCAGCCCCTCTTTGGGCCCCATGTTGCTAGTTAGTTGAAATCTCCTTAAACATTTCCCCAAAAGGATAGCTGCTCATTCCTTAACTCATTATATAAAAGTTTGTCCTAGCCTTCTACCACACTACCCATCTAGGAATTAGGGTTCTTGTCACACTTTTAAAAGCCCTCTTCAGCCTATGTTTACAAGATTTCTAGTTAACTACAAATTCTCTGAAAATAGTTATTTCAAAACTCAATTCAGCAAATTATCTAATATTTATTAAGTGCTTCATGGTCTCATTGTTTACTGCCTTCCACCATATCAATCCTAAGATAGTTTTAGACACAATGATTTGCAAGCTTTTTTCTTTTTAGATCTAAAGCCTCTGATATGGGATTGAGTTATTTGAGAAAATTATTTTGCATCGATAACTAATACTATTTCTTGAGTTTGAATCCAAGTATGAAAGAGGACCAGTAAATCAGATATCCACAATCCTGGAGAAATGCCCCAGAACTTCAGGTGGAGATTTGTTCATCTGGATAAAAGGAGTTTGAAGGATGGCTTTTTGAGTTCTACTTGAGGTCATACTCTTCCAACTTGATCCCCCAAATCCTGTTAATTTCTATAGGAACGATTCCACCTATTTCTGAGTCTGGCAAGGGAGTTAGAATTCTTGAGTGATCTTCATACCTGAAGTCAAACAGTTAAGGATGCTGCTTTGTCCTATCCTTGCTTTTTTCTCTTATAACATATCTCTATATTCAGAGCAAGTGAACTTTAAGCTTTAAGCTGACTATGACCATTAAAGGCTTTGAACAAGAAGCTAATATAAATCTTCCTGATTTCTATCTAAAAATGTGTAATCATTAGGTAAATGACTGTTTTCCATCATTGGGTAGGTGAATACTTGACTTAGTCATCTGCCTGTTACTAGAAATATATCTTATTAGAAATATGTCTGTATAAGGTCTCTAAATCTTTCAAACTGTAAGAACATTTAGCTATTGATGGAACTGTTTGTGAGACCCAGCTGCTATTCTCATTCAGTGTGACCTAGAATAGAGAATTTTAATGCAATTTAAAAGAAACACAACTTAGAGGTTTTGTTACATCCATGTAAAAAATCAATTCTATTTAGTTAATTAAGTTAATGGGGAATAATATCTGTTTGTCCTGTGTGTCCCTCCCAGGGATGGGAGCTCTGCTCTTAAGTGTTCTCTCAAGCTGTCTCTGACTCACCCTATGGCCTCCTGTCAGTTTGGGATAGGCGAACTTTTGGTCAGACTAGGACAAAATCTGATTTCAATCTGTTATCCTCTCTACCCAATTTTTTTGAACACTTTGGCACATATGTTCTTAGCCACCCAAGCGACCCTTTTGCTGTTTGCTAGGCTTTGGTCACCTTCAAATGACCAGAATTTGACAGCTGTATTGAACAACTTCAGGGATCAAATTCAGAATTCACTGGATAACTCGTTTCAATCTTCTCCTGGCTCATCCCTCCAAATCCCAGCAGGAAGTAGTTTCAAAAATCATCCTCCCATACTCCAAAGAATATTGGGCTCCATTTGTTTGGAGGGAAATTAAGTGTAGGGCAAACTTACCCCAGCAAAATACCACCCAGTATCTGAGTGGGCCCCAATAAGGTGTTAACTGATTTTGCATTAATATCTGCTATTGTGTCCTGGTAACTAACTTATACCCCTGTGATATTACTAACTTTGGCTTCAGTTTATCGCTGTAACCTTATAAATCACTGTATTTCATTCCCAGTTTCTGGACACTCTTTAACAAGTGTCTCAGGATTTGGCCCTTAAATTTTCAGACTTGGGTCTCATAGACTCCCTTTTGTTTAGGGAACCTATTTCCCTAAATAAATTTACTTTTTGCCAAAGAGAATGACCACTGTGAATTCTTCACATGACCAAACCCCAACTTTTGGTGCCTACCATTATTTGGTGATAAACCCCGCAACATTGATCAAATCACTATGGAAGAACAATTGTTTGTGCTTCATTCTCAAAGAAAAGGGATGTCATCAGGAGGGTAATGTCTTAACATGCAAGAGAACTGGATTTGTGAGCCAGAGCTGTTTAAAGTCATTAGCGTCACTCTCTCCTCCAGAGCCACCAGACTCCAGTGGCAAGATGACTGGTGGTGGTTCTGATGGAGTGAAAGACTTTGACCTTTTTCAGCTAAAATCTTTCCCAACTGTCAGTTTGTCTGAGGCAACACCCATTCAGTGATTAAAGGCTAGATAAGAATTCAGGCAAAAGATGGCCTAGTTTGCTTTCACAAAAGAATCAATTTAGGAGGGTAAGACCCTCAGAGTTTCTTCCAGAATAGAAATAATTGCTATTTACATTCATCCAGAGCCATCAAAACCCAAAAGTGAGCAAGTGAGACTTGGGCTGGGACCTATTACTAGTCAATCAGTGAGAGCCAGAGTAATTTTGGTTTAAAGACATAGTCAAGTACTGTCCCATTTGAATTCCAATGGGCTTTATCTTAGTCTGGTTTTCCAGAGGTGTATTTAAAGAAATTATAAATGAAAACTCCATAAGACAAAATAGTTGTTCCATTTTTGAAATAAAGAATAAATAAGTAGACAAGAAAAAAAAACCTACCTGCTAAAACCCAAGATTGCTTGTGAAGTATAAGCAATCAAAATTTTTATTACTTTGAATAGAGCACTCACATGTGAGAGTATGACTCCCCATGTGGACAAAGGGAAAAATAAGAGAAGCATGAGGGAAGGAGGAAGGGGGAGGAAGAGAAAGAAATAGCAGCATTGCTAAACTGACCAACTGGGTCCTAGGGGAGACAGCCAGTATTACTCACAGATTGCTGCGTATTCTTCATTTTTTGAAGAGGATCAATGACATAGGGGGGTGCTATCTTGATTTGAAAGTGAATTAAATTTGAACAAGGCAGAGTTGTGCAAAGTCATCAGCCTCACTCTCTTCTTCAGAGTTATCAGAGTCCAGTAGCAAGACATAGGTCAGGACAAATGGTGATGGCCCCCAAAAGACCAATAGTATTATAGAAAGAATAACAATGAAATAAAAAGAATTTAGAAAAGGGTCTGAAACAATGCTTCAGAAATCTTCTTACCAATCCAAAGCATGGAGTATAAACAAATTGAATTTCAGATGTTACCAAAAGAGACATTGCTGCTCAATAGACAGACAGTGATCTCAGAGCCAGGAATAACTACAGTCAAGCTCCATCTATGATATCTATCAGCTATGTAACCCCATGCAAGTTACTTAGCTTCCCAGTGCTCTAATCAATTTTCTTTTACTTTTTTGATGAGGCAGTTGGGGTTAAGTGACATCATACAGCTACTATTAAGTGTCCAAGGTTGGATTTGAACTTAGGTCTCCTGACTCCAGGGCCAGTGCTCTGTCCATTGTGCTAACCCAGCTGATCTCTATAACTAAGACTTGAAAGTATCAAGCCCCCATAGCTAGAGGGAACTGACTCATCTAGGATTTGTCTATGCCAAATAAATCACAAATCTGTTGTATTTCTTTGCCATTACACTAACTTAGAACACTAGAAACATGGAATCTCAGAGTCTGGAGAATCTCAGAGATTATCATATCCCACCTATATCCATTCTAAAGAATCCCCTCTACAACAAACCTGGCCAGTGACTTTGCTTAAAGATCTCCATTGAGGGGAACTCATTATTATTCAGCCACCCAACTAATATTGAAATAGTTTTAATTGTTACTCAAAGAAAACCAATTTCTATCTCTGATATCCCTTTGCATTTATTCACTACACATACACACACACATCACAATACCTACACTTCCTAAATTGCATGTGAAAAATAGATAGGGTGAAGAAAGACAGAACACAGAAGATAGGCTATTTTATAAAAGGAGAATCTTTATAATTTAGGACTTACTGTTTTTTTTTTAATTTTCAAATATTTTATTTTTCTAATTAACATTTCTAAAATTTGAGTTTGATGTTCTTTCCTTTCCTTCTTCTTCTCTCCTCTTAATGAGAAGCAAGCAATTTGATATAGGTTATACATGTATAGTAGGAACTACTATTTCTCTAGCTAACAATCATAATTGACTCAATTATTTGACAAATATTTTTAAGCACCCACTGTGAACAGAGTATGGTGATACAGGTTTTGATAAGATAAAATTTGTACCCTTTCTGAGCTCAGAGTCTCAGGGTAATAAGACATAAATATAAATAACTACAATATACAATAATATGTGATACATATTATGGAATAAAATTCATCAAAAAAGGCATAAAGCAAAGGTTTATGTGAGATCCAAGGTCTTTCTTTACCTATTAGGAGGTTCATTGAAAGCTTTATGTTGGGTAAATGCATTTGGCCCTTTTAGACTTACAACTGAAATAAATGAAAAGATATGCTTGGTTCAGAACAAACAGATTTAATAGAAATATCTCAAAAGGGATGGCATGGCAAGAATAGCAACCCAGTTAGTAAAAGAGATATACAACTACATGTTGATGGGAGAAGGGGTCAAAAGATGTCTGGCTGCCAGATTTCTATAACTTCTGATACAGGTCTTTCCAAGAGAAAAGAAGGGGGGGAAGCTCAAAAGATGTTATTGGTCTTATCATTATTACTCAAAATTTTCATTTCTTGCATGTCCAATAGTTCAGAAGTTTGCACCACAGCCTAACACAAAGTGTTTTCCCAGATACAGGCAAATAGGGAAAATCACCCAAGAAGAATACAAGATTTCCCCAAACCTTAGTTTTTTTGCCTCTAAACACTTCCACCTGGTTTTCTTGTTATTCCCCTGATTGTTTAGATAAACTGTTTTAAGGTCCAGAACAAAAGTTCTAGGAATATGAGTTTTTATCTACTGTCCACAAACAACTTTTGAGTAGGAGAAGGTCTGGTGGCCCTTTTAAGGCTCTTGATAATATGGCTTCTTTTGCTTTTCCTTCTCTAATTGAGACAGCTAGGTCCCAAGGTGTGTGACAGAATAGTGGATAGAATGTTACAGCTAAAATCAGGAAGACAAGTTCAAATTTAGTCTTGGACACCAGCTATGTAATCCTGAACAAGCCACTTAACCTGTTTGCCTCAGATTCAACTGGAAAAAAATGGGAATTATAATAATACCTATCTACCAAGATTATTGGGAGGAATAAATGAAATGGTATTTGTAAAGTGTGTTAGCCCAGCACCTGGAACTTAGTAAGTGCTATATAAATGTTTTAGCCACTTTATCTTATTGATTATGTATGGGTGAATAAAAAATCAGATTGGGGTGTAAGTGGGTGTGCAGGTGTGAGAGAGGTTTGCAAAAAAAAAAAAAATTAACACCATTAAGAAGAGTTTGGAGCTTTTTAGTTATGTTCAAAGGAAGGACAAGACACTTTGCACAGCATTTGGCACATAGTAGGTGCTTAATTAATCATTGATTGAAATGAATTCGTTGCTTGGTGCAATTGATTTAGTATTAATAATCAACAGAGAGGAAGTAGAACTTCCATTTTACTTTCATCTTTTCTACCAAAGAGAATATTTATTTTCAAACTAGAAAGTATAAAACAAACATGATTATAAATGAATTGAAGCTTAACATAGGAAAAAAAGATAGTAGAAAAACATTGTAGATGCTTTATATAGCTGATATATGCATAGCCTTTTAAGATTCTCAAAGCATTTTTATATACATCTCAAGCAATCATCAAAGCAACCAAGTCAGATAAGTACTATTATTATCCCATTTTACAGATGAGGAAACTGATACAGGTAATATTCACTAGTAAGTATAGGAAATAGAATTTTTTCTTGTCCCCTCTTTCCAAATCCTAGTTCCATTACACTATAGTGTTTCTCTAAATTTCCTTGAATCTTGAGATTAAAACTTGAAGGTGGGATGGAAAAATTGTTATCAACAATCTTTGAGGAATTGTAGAGAATGTAAGAGGGGTCAAAAAACTCATGCTGGTCAAATATTCTGAATTTCTGAAAGGGTAAAAAAATAAATTCTGGGAACTACAGAAATGTTAATCCCTAGCAAAAATCTAGGACAGATTATAAAAGAGAGGGTTTATGAAAACTTTCAATGAGAATCAGAGATCACCAGAAGCCATCGGGGCCTAATAAGAAATCTTGTCAAAATAAACTCATTATCTTTTTTGACAGGATGGCTAAACCAGTAGATGAGGGAAATGCCATAAACTATGTATCTTGATCTGATAAAGTTTGCTTTGATAAAGTTTTTCATTATATGCTGGTGGAAATGATAAAAAAAATATAGACTGGATGGTAGAATGCTTAGGCAGATTTGTAGCTGGATGTTAGACTGCACCTGAAGAGAGAAATAATTAATTGATTTATCACAACCTTGAACTGAAAGAGGACTCTAGTGGAATGCCCCTAAGGACCTGTCCTTGGAAGCCTGTTCTACTCAACATTTTTATCGCTAACTTGGATAAAGACATCAAAATTTCAAATCATGCAAGTCTAGGAAGAATATGTAATATATTAGATGATAAAATTTGTATTTTAAAACATCAACAAACTGGAAATATTGAGTGAATCTAATAAGATAAAATTTAAGAGAGATAAGTAACTTAACTTTTAAAATCAACTGTAAAATTATGGTATGGAAAGGTCTGGCTTAATAGCTATTCCTATGAAAAAGATCTGAGGATCTTTAGTAATGATGATGTTACTATTGCTGCTGCTGCTGCTGTTGATGATGATGATAGCAAACTTTAAGATTTAAAGAGCACTGCACATATGTTATCTCATTTGATCATTCCAACAAACCTGTGAAGTAGTTTTTATTTTTATACTCATTTTGCAGAGGAGCAAGCAGAAATAGTCTCAGAAGTTTTAAGTGACTTGCCCAATATCATACAGTTAGAATGTGTCTGAGATGGTTTTTGAATTCAGGTCTTCCTGACTCCTAGTTCAAAGTGTTTATTTATCTATGGAGCCATCTGGTTAACAGGTTTTAAGTTCAACATAATCACATGCTTTTTTGGGAAGAAGCTGACAAAAACAAACTAACAAACAAACCCAAAAACTATTGTGGTCTTAGCCTATATTTAGGCAAGTATAACGCAACACTTATTCTGGTGTTCAGAATAAGAGGTAAGATCTAAATCCCTGTCAGCTAAATCCAAGACTAAGACTACCATACTATACCCCAGGGAAAGCCAAATTAAAAATAATATTGATAGATTTTCTTTTTACATTGCTTTTATGTGAATATAGCCTTTTCCTTATAACAAAAAATCAAATAGAAAATGGAGAGGGAGGAAAAGAGGGATGGAGCAGTTCGTTAAACCAATATATCAACTGAGTCTGAAGAATGTGCAATGTTCTTCAGCCATATCCCTCCACAACTGCAAAAAAGAAGGTAATGTGCATTTTTTCATCTCTTTTTCATAGACAAGTTTGATCATTATGTAAGGGTTGGTATGTGTTATGTTTTCTCTGTGTAAATTATGTCTGCTTACATGGGTCTATCTAGAAATAAGAGGTATGAATAGATCTCTAGTGTCCTCCACACACCCCTTTCTCTAAGGGAGACGCATTCCTATCAGGAAGGGAGGCAGAAAGTTGGGGTCAAAGCTTAGTCATTCTGTTTTCCTCAAAAAAAGGTAAGTGCACCAAAAATATAAATATTTACCAACTGAAACTGTTAATATAGGGGAAATAATTTTCTAGCTCCTGATCACTTAATGGGAAAGGAATTCCTCTTAATGAAGAAGGAGTGCCCCTAGCTAAGTATCTAAAACTTGGAGGCAAACCTTGGATTCATACTATTCCCCAAATACCAAATTCTACAGGAATGAATATAGGAAATAGAAAATAAATCTATTTATCTGATCTGATAACACATAGAGGAGGAATCCCAATTAAAATACACTATATACAGAGTGAATGAGCTTTCCTTTTGAAAATGAGATATCTCTATGATGGTATACCTAGAGAACCCCAGAGATTCTACCAAAAAGCTATTGGAAATAATTCATAATTTTAGCAAAGTAGCTGGCTACAAAATAAATCCCCATAAATCCTCAGCATTTTTATACATCACCAACAAAACCCAACAGCAAGAGATACAAAGAGAAATTCCATTCAGAATAACTGCTGATACCATAAAATATTTGGGAATCTATCTACCAAAGGAAAGTCAGGAATTATATGAGCAAAATTATAAAAAAGTCTCCACACAAATAAAGTCAGACTTAAATAATTGGAAAAATATTAAGTGCTCTTGGATCGGCCGAGCGAACATAATAAAGATGACAATACTCCCTAAACTAATCTATTTATTTAGTGCTATACCAATCAGACTTCCAAGAAAATATTTTATTGATCTAGAAAAAATAACAACAAAATTCATATGGAACAATAAAAAGTCGAGAATCTCAAGGGAATTAATGAAAAAAAAATCAAATGAAGGTGGCCTAGCTGTACCTGATCTAAAATTATATTATAAAGCAGCAGTCACCAAAACCATTTGGTATTGGCTAAGAAATAGATTAGTGGATCAGTGGAAAAGGCTAGGCTCACAAGACAGAATAGTCAACTATAGCAATCTAGTGTTTGACAAACCCAAAGCCCCTAACTTCTGGGAAAAGAATTCAATATTTGATAAAAACTGCTGGGATAATTGGAAATTAGTATGGCAGAAATTAGGCATGGACCCACACTTAACACCATATACCAAGATAAGATCAAAATGGGTCTATGACCTAGGCATAAAGAACGAGACTATAAATAAATTAGAGGAACATAGAATAGTTTATCTCTCAGACTTGTGGAGGAGAAAGAAATTTGTGACCAAAGATGAACTAGAGACCATTACTGATCACAGAATAGAAAATTTCGATTACATCAAATTAAAAAGCCTTTGTACAAATAAAACTAATGCAAACAAGATTAGAAGGGAAGCAACAAACTGGGAAAACATTTTCACAGTTAAAGGTTCTGATAAAGGCCTCATTTCCAAAATATATAGAGAACTGACTCAAATTTATAAGAAATCAAGCCATTCTCCAATTGATAAATGGTCAAAGGATATGAACAGACAATTTTCAGAGGATGAGATTGAAACTATTACCACTCATATGAAAGAGTGTTCCAAATCATTATTGATCAGAGAAATGCAAATTAAGACAACTCTGAGATACCACTACACACCTGTCAGATTGGCTAAGATGACAGGAAAAAATAATGATGAATGTTGGAGGGGATGCGGGAAAACTGGGACACTAATGCATTGTTGGTGGAGTTGTGAACGAATCCAACCATTCTGGAGAGCAATCTGGAATTATGCCCAAAAAATTATCAAAATGTGCATATCCTTTGATCCAGCAGTGTTTCTATTGGGCTTATATCCCAAAGAAATACTAAAGAAGGGAAAGGGACCTGTATGTGCCAAAATGTTTGTAGCAGCCCTGTTTGTAGTGGCTAGAAACTGGAAAATGAATGGATGCCCATCAATTGGAGAATGGCTGGGTAAATTGTGGTATATGAATGTTATGGAATATTATTGTTCTGTAAGAAATGACCAGCAGGATGAATACAGAGAGGCTTGGAGAGACCTACATGAACTGATGCTAAGTGAAATGAGCAGAACCAGGAGATCATTATACACTTCGACAACGATATTGTATGAGGACATATTTTGATGGAAGTGGATTTCTTTGACAAAGAGACCTGAGTTTCAATTGATAAATGACGGACAAAAGCAGCTACACCCAAAGAAAGAACACTGGGAAACGAATGTGAACTATCTGCATTTTTGTTTCTCTTCCCGGATTATTTATACCTTCTGAATCCAATTCTCCCTACGCAACAAGAGAACTGTTCGGTTCTGCAAACATATATTGTATCTAGGATATACTGCAACATATCCAACATATAAAGGACTGCCTGCCATCTAGGGGAGGGGGTGGAGGGAGGGAGGGGAAAAAAAATCGGAACAGAAATGAGTGTAAATATAATGTAATTATTAAATAAAAAAATTTAAAAAAAAAAAAAGAAAATGAGATATCTCAACTCATACAAGAAAATTCCCCAAAGTCTTTAATATAATAATCTGGGAACAGGAACATGAGTGTCTATCTTCTACATCTCAGATTTTTCTTTAGAAGTAGTTAGGGGTGCTGTGAATAGGACCTGGAATCAGGAAATCCTAAATTCAAATCTAGTCCCAGACACTTACTAGTTAGTTATGTGAAGCAGTTTCCTCAACTGTAAAATAAGAACAGTAATTGTATCTATCTCCCATACTTGTTGTAAAGATCAAATAAGATAATATTTATAAAATGCTTAGCATAGTGTCTAGCTCATAGTAAATGCCATATAAATGTTTATTCTTCATCACCTCACTGTTTGTCCTTCCCAGAATCTATTGTATGCCTTCTTTCCCAAAATTAGAAGCTAGAAAACAAGATCTTTTTTGTCCCATAAACTCTCAACAACTCTGCCCCTTACACAGGTATGGATAAATGAGAAATCAGTTTCTTCTATTAAGGACAGTCCTATGCAAATAGGCCTTGAGCCAGAGAATATAATTACATAATTATAATTACTCATCAGTCAGCATAGTGTTGTTGTTGTTCATTCTGTTTACCTTGTTCTGGTCATTGACTTATTGTTTTCTTGATTCTCCTTATTTCACTCTATATAAATTTAAGTCCTCCCATATTTATCATTTCTTAAAGTATTAGAAATACCCCATGATATTCATACCACAATTTATTAAATCACAACCCACTCTGTTCTTTGCTAATTCAAAAATTGATGTTATTAATATTTTAGTGTATATTGGACCTTACTCTCTCTCTTTGACCTCTAAAAGTATATGCTTAGCGGTAGGATATGTCAATCAAAGCATCTAAGTATTTTAGACATTTTCTTAGCATAAATCAAAATTGCTTTCCAAAATGCTTGGGCCATTTTTACAAAGCAGCCATATTTTAACAGGGAAGCTGACAGGTCATAGGAAATAGAAAATAAATCTATTTATCTGATCTGATAACACATAGAGGAGGAATCCCAATTAAAATACACTATATACAGAGTGAATGAGCTTTCCTTTTGAAAATGAGATATCTCAACTCATACAAGAAAATTCCCCAAAGTCTTTAATATAATAATCTGGGAACAGGAACATGAGTGTCTATCTTCTACATCTCAGATTTTTCTTTAGAAGTAGTTAGGGGTGCTGTGAATAGGACCTGGAATCAGGAAATCCTAAATTCAAATCTAGTCCCAGACACTTACTAGTTAGTTATGTGAAGCAGTTTCCTCAACTGTAAAATAAGAACAGTAATTGTATCTATCTCCCATACTTGTTGTAAAGATCAAATAAGATAATATTTATAAAATGCTTAGCATAGTGTCTAGCTCATAGTAAATGCCATATAAATGTTTATTCCTCATCACCTCACTGTTTGTCCTTCCCAGAATCTATTGTATGCCTTCTTTCCCAAAATTAGAAGCTAGAAAACAAGATCTTTTTTGTCCCATAAACTCTCAACAACTCTGCCCCTTACACAGGTATGGATAAATGAGAAATCAGTTTCTTCTATTAAGGACAGTCCTATGCAAATAGGCCTTGAGCCAGAGAATATAATTACATAATTATAATTACTCATCAGTCAGCATAGTGTTGTTGTTGTTCATTCTGTTTACCTTGTTCTGGTCATTGACTTATTGTTTTCTTGATTCTCCTTATTTCACTCTATATAAATTTAAGTCCTCCCATATTTATCATTTCTTAAAGTATTAGAAATACCCCATGATATTCATACCACAATTTATTAAATCACAACCCACTCTGTTCTTTGCTAATTCAAAAATTGATGTTATTAATATTTTAGTGTATATTGGACCTTACTCTCTCTCTTTGACCTCTAAAAGTATATGCTTAGCGGTAGGATATGTCAATCAAAGCATCTAAGTATTTTAGACATTTTCTTAGCATAAATCAAAATTGCTTTCCAAAATGCTTGGGCCATTTTTACAAAGCAGCCATATTTTAACAGGGAAGCTGACAGGTCATAGGATATTCAAAATGGACAAATAGTATAATAACAGAACTAGAGATAAAATTGAAGACCAGTGAGATGACAGAGAGTGAACCTTAGTGCCACCACTAAAATAGTCAACAGGCCTATATGAACCCCATCCCTTCTTTTCAAAAAGGGAAAGAAATTAGAGTTTGGGGAGGGCTAGTTCATCTGAATTCAATTCTAGGCAAAACCTCATATTTAAAGAATTGTTTGTGAGAATTCAGAAAGTGAAGTAATTCTGAAGGGCCAATATGAATTTTTTAAGATCAGGTCAAATCAGATTAAACTCATTTTCTTTTTTACTAAGTAGATAAATCAGGAGAATGTTATCAATAATAGCAATCTTGGATTTCAGTAAAACATTTGTGATTTCTTTTTGAACAATGGAAGAGCTATGGACTAGTTGATTTGTATTTCTAGGTAAATTCAGAATCTATTAAATTATATTGAAATGATAGTCATTAACAGTTTTTATGCAATCTCTTGGGTCAGCTGTTAGTAGAATGCCGCATGTAATTATCTTTGGTTAGTAATATGAATGAAGTCATTGATGGCATATTTATCAAATTTGCGAATGATATGAAGCTTGGAGGGTTAGCACACATTTGATCTTTGATCTCACATAATGTGTGGTTTGATAACACACATTGACAGTTATCAGATGATATCCATGAGCCAATGTTGGGTCAATGCTCATATAATAAAATCTATACTTAAAAATTCCATTGTATGTAGATTTTCCTTCCAATGGTGCAAACTGCAATTCATTTATGTTTGACTATTCTCTGAGTGAATTTTGCCCACTTTTTAAAGTTCTTTATAGAGAATTCACCCAATATATTAGATGCCTGTTTAGTTCTCTCTATATCAATTGAATTCATAGACTGTTCATTATTTATCCTTTACTCTTTCTAAGTGATTATTCCCTATTCCCTCCCCAGTTACGTCTTCAATAATATATTTGACACAGCTTTTCCCAGAAAGTTCTTTGTTTATAACATAAACTCAACACACCCATCATACAACATCCTGTTTCTCTCTGGTTGATACCCAAATTCAGCTCTTCAGCATTAGAATATCCTTTCAATAAACTTTGAATAGAATATTAGAATATCAATAATACAATATCATGAGAAAAATGATTCTAAATGTGAATACCTTGAAGCTTGGAATCATTGAAAAAATGTAGTTTCTCAAAGGCAATTTATTTTTTAAAAAATATTTTTATTTTCCCCAGTTATATATAAACCATTTTTTACATTTGTTTTTAAAACTTTGAGTTCTATATTCTCTCCCTTCTGCCCCACTTTCACCCCATTGAAAAGCACATGAGAAGTTATGCTGAACAGTTCCACAAAAGATATACTGTGGGAAAAAAAAAAACCTAGATGTTCCCCTCCCCAAAAAAAATTTTAAAGAAAAATAACGTAAAAAAAAAGTTTGCTTCAATCTGTATTCAGACTCAATCAATTCTTTCTATGGGTATAGATAGCATTTTTCATCACAAATCTTTCAGAGTAGTCTTGAATCATTGCATTGCTAAGAATAACAAAATCACAGCTAATCATTTCACAACATTGCTATTATTTTGTATGCAGTACATCTTACTTTGCTTGAGTTCAGGAGAACTTTCCAAGTTTTTCTGAGAACATCCTCCTTATCAAAACTTATAGAAAAATAATATTCTATCATAATCACAATCACAAATTATTTAGCCATCCCCCAGTTGATGCACAATTTCTATTTCTTTGCCCTGAGAAAATAGCTGCTATATTTTTTGTATATATGGGTGCTTTTCATTTTTCTTTTTTTTCCTCTCTTTTGAAATTCATGCCTACAGTTCCAATGATCTAGTGATGAAGAGAGCCATCTACACCCAGAGAGAGTGTGGATCACAACATAACATTTTTACTCTTTTTGTTGTTTGTTTGCATTTTGTTTTCTTTATCATTTTTTTCTTTTTTGATAGGACTTTTCTTGTGCAGCATAATGATTGTATAAATATGTATACATATATTGGATTTAATTATATTATTTTAGCATGTTTAACATATATTGTATTACTTGCCATCTAGGAGAGGGACAAGGGGGAAGGGAGGGAAAGATTTGGAACACAAAGTTTGGCAAGGATCAATTTTGAAAAATTATCCATGTATATATTTTGAAAATAAAAAGCTGTAATAAAAAATAATACTTTTTAAAAAATAAAAAAATGAAATCCATGCATAGTAGTGGTATTTTTAGGTTAAAGGATATGCATGATTTATATAGCCCTTTGGGCATAGTTCATATCTTTTGATCATTTATCAACTGGGGAATGACTCTTAGTTTTTATAAATTAACTCAGTTCCCTATACATTTGAGAAATGCTGCCTTCATCAGAGAAACTTGCTTCGAAATTCTTTTCATAATTACTATTGCTAATTGTATTTCCTTCCTGTTTATTCTATTCTCTTTCTCTTTTTACCCTGATCCTCCTCAAAAATGTTTTGCTTCTGACCTCCTTCTCCTCCAATATACCCTCTCTTCTATATTTAGAATTATAATTTAAAAGAATTTGAAGAGGTTTGGGGGAGATTTCAGGTAAGTTCCCGACTTTACTCTGCCATCTTAGCTTTGCCTTTTTAAAGGCAATTGTTTGTTCAATGTCTGTCAAAGATATAGATACTAATGGACAAAATTTATGGATTTCTTCAACAAATTATATATTCTAGTTTGGACAATAGTCTCTCTTCATCTATTTACTTTTTTCTGTATAGATATTTGATCAAATTATTCTGATCATGAAATTTATGCTTCCTCTTTAGAATAAGTTGACCATATACATTTGAATAACACACTCAAAAGTATCAACCTTAAGAAATACATTGACTCATATTGAAATACATTGACTCATACTGAAAAAAAATATTGTATTTGATTTGGAAACACATGAAACAATGACAAATATAATTGGATCAAATGTAAAGTCTAACAACTGATTCAAACATTTAACTACACAAGTACAAAATGGATACAACATGATTAGATGATATTTTTTTTCAGGATTTTAGCAGACTGCAAGCTAAATGTGAAATGCTATGACATATTAATATGATATAGCAGTCACAAAAAGCTAATGCTATTTCAGGCCGTTGCATTAAGGGAGTTTATTTTGTCTATAAGGAAGTCAATGGGCTATTGTATCTTGCCATGATTGGACTACATCTGAAATATTGTATTCAGTTCTGGGCATGACAGAGAAGACATTGATGAACTTCACTGCATCTAGAGATGGACAAGAAAGATGTTGAGGAAACTGGAGATTATACCATGCTGTGATCAATTAAAGGATTTAGAGATGCTTGCTTAAGCTGGAGAAGGGAATACTTAAGGGTCAGGGAATATGAAATGATAGCTGTATTCAGATAGTTGCAGAACTGCCATGTCAGAAGGGGATTTTGTTCTACTTCTCCCCCAGAAATCAGGACAAGAAATAAGTTAATAGTTGGAAATAAAAAGATTTAAGCTTGATCTAAGAGGAAATGTTTTGCCAGTTAAAGATGCCCAAAGGAAGCATTATGTGGCTCAGTATCCATTGAGAGTGCTGGGCTTGGGGTTAGGGATATTTGAGGTCAGATCCAGTCCTAGACACTTACTAGCTGGGTGACTGGGCAAATTATTTAATCTCTTTTTGCCTCAGTCCAGTGAGGGAGGGAATGAGAAATCACTCCAAAATCTTTGCCAAGAAAACCCTATAGATAGTATTGGTATGCTAAGTCACAAAGAGTAGAATATGTCTGAACAAAGTAGAATGGGCTAACTCAAGAAATAATGACTGTCTCTACTGCATGTGTTCACATACATACTGTATGGTTGCTTTTCAGGAATGCTATAGAAAAGATTCCTGTTCAGATTGTTGTTGTTCATCCTTCATTTTCAAAGAGGACCAATAACATCATAATGTGATGGGTGATATCTTGACTTGTTGAATTGGATTCGAATAAAACAGAGTTGAATGAAGTCATCAGTTTCATTCTTTCTCAGAGCCACTGAAATCCAGTGGTAAGGCAAAAGTCAGGACAACTTTTCAGCTACAAGCTTCTTCAAGGAACTAGGGTCTTTTCTGAGCTCTACCCCCATGTCCCTATTTGCTTAATGGATGCCTTCATAGAGATTCTCCAAAGGCATCATAAACTAAATATGCTTAAAGTCTGTTTCTCCCTAATGACCTTCCCTTCTTCCTAATGTCCCTATTTTTGTGGTAAGTACCATTATCCTTTTAGTTCACAGCTTCAGGGTCTTTCTCAATTGATGCCTCTTCCTTATATTCTGTCTTATTTATTCAATCTCTACAATACCACCTCTTCTTTCCTTCCCTTTCTTACCTTTCAATCTAAGTTCAGGCCCTCATTGTCTCGAACTATGGAAATAACTTCGTAATTAATCTCCTTTTTTCTAATCTTTTCCTTTTCTAATAGATACTCCATAAAGCTGCTAGACTGATATTGCTAAAGTATACATCTAACAATGTCACATCTCTGCTAAAGAAGTACCAATGGCTCCCAATCATCTATGTGAGAAAATTCAAAACTCCTCTGTAAGGCATTTAAAACTCTTCAAAATATGTCTCTAGCATATATTTCTAGATTTATTACACCTTACTTACTACAAAGTAATGATTACTTTATTCATTATACTTAATAATAAAATTTAAAATTAGCAAGTATATAGTACTTTAAGGTTTGCCATACACTTTAAATATTATTTCATTTTATTTTCATGACAACCCTGTGAGGTAGGTGATAATATCATTCTCATTTTATAGATGAAGAAACTGAGACTGTGAGAGGTTAAGTGATTTGCTCAGGGTTACCTAGCTAAGTATCCAAGGCTGTTATTGAAGTTAGGTCTTCCTAATTGCAAACTCAATGTTCTATCAATTGTTCCATCCAGCTATTGCTTTAATATAGTATCTGCCACTTGGTGGGTTTTTAATAAATACATATTACATATTTGATTGATTACTAATATTCCAGTCAAACTGCTCTAATTATCAATTCCCATAGAAGATATTCCATTTTTAATCTGCACATCTGTACAGATTGTCCTCTATGCAGGGAATTCATTTCCTTCTCACATTTATCTCTAGGAACACTTACCTTGCTTCAAGTATCAGCTCTTATTACTTTCTACAGGAGCCCATCCAGATCCCTGTGTTACCTCCATCACCAGAGGGGTCTTTGAAAAAAAAAAACTTTCTGCACTATTAAATGGCACAGTGGATAGAACATTGGACTTTGGAGTCAGGAAGATTCATCATGAGTTCAAATCCTTCCTTAGACACTTACTGATTGTGTGATCCTAGATAAGTCACGACCCTGTTTGCCTCAATATCCTCATGTGTAAAATAAATTGGAGAAGGAAATGGGAAACCAATCTAGTACCTTTGCCAAGAAAAACCCAAATGGGGTCATGGAGAGTTGGGTATAACCGGATAATAACAACACATTTCATATTTACTTATCTATTTTGTGTTGTGTGCACATGTATGTGTGTATGTGTATGTATTCTTCCTAAACCAGTACAATATAAATTCCTTATGGTTTGAAGACAAGGATCATTTCTTTTCTATTTTTCTTTTCTTTTCTTTTTCTTTGCATTCTCAGCACCTAGAATATAAAAAGAGTTTAATAAATGTTTGTTCAATAAATGAATGAACTCTATAGTACTTTTCAATTCTGAGAATCTGAAGGTCTGTGAAAACCTTGTCATAAGAGGATGAGTTAAAAGATCTGGGGATATTTGTTTAGTCTGGAGAAGAAAGGAGTCTAAGCTTTTGTGAATCATGAGCTAATTCTGTCATCCAGTCAAAGACCCTCCTAAGCATCTTAGTGAGCCAAGAGCATGGAGGGAGCTGTGGGATAGGATGGCTGAGGATGAGGGTCAGAGGCACTCTCCCTTCCTTTTCATTTCCAATACAGATATCACACAATATGTTGATTATTACTAACAATCATCAGCTTCCCTGCCTCCATTGCATATTTGTTCAGCACCAGGGCTAGTAGTAATACTTTGTGGGGAGGAAAGGGAAGAAGAGAGAGGGATTTTCAGTGAAGGAACCTCCTTTATCAGTGCTGGTCAACAGCATCTCTACAACTTAGAGTCTTTGTTGCCTGGGGAACTAGGGAGATTAAATGGCTTACCTGGGATCATACAACTGCTTTGTATCAGAGAAGGGACTTGATTCCTGATTCTGGAGGACAGTCTATTCACAATCCCATGCGGTTTCTTAATACAAATAATGGTAATTTTTTTAAGTGTGTGTGTGTGTGTGTGTGTGTGTGTGTGTGTGTGTATGTGTGTGTGTGTATGTCTCTGTGTGTGGTTTTTTATGATATGTTTCATTTTCATCATCTCACTTGATCAGCTTTTTAAGTTAGGACAAATGTATTAGCCTATTTTACAGGAGGACAAATTGAGGTCCAGGGAAAGTGCTTAAGATCCACTGAGAGGGTAGGTATATGGCAAAGATGCAACTAGAAGTCAGTCCCCTGATTTCTAGCTGACTTTTTACTACACCATGATGAAAGATTACTTGAAGCAGTCCTCTCAATTCTGGCTTCCACTACCACCCTTCAGTGCCACCCCACCCCCCTCCACAAACACACATGTAGCAGGTGGTCCCTGTGCCCTTTCGTTTCTACAGCTTTTTGGAGGGACCCAGTCAGTCTCTGATGGTGCTGCTTCCTCTCTCTCAGACTGGCTCTCGCCTGATGCAATTATAAATCACTGCATTTTCCCTTCATTCAGACCTGATGTTTAATTCATCGCTATCCTGGCTGTTTTAATGCAGAACATTTATTCTGTGGAAGGAACAGCTTTGTTTTCCCTCTGCAGTGCTATTCTCCTTGTTTAGAATGCCATTTCCATGGCTTTGGTTGGGGGTTTGGGGGGGTAGCTTGGAAGGAGACCATTTGTTGTTTGGCTGCTCACTGGCCTCTCATCCTCCCCCTCCAGGGAAGTGACCTACTCTGACTCCTGGGGACTCATGCATGTCTGCTGGTGAGTCAGCTCCAAGAGGAGAGGCTGCAGGAAACTGGGGCTTGTCCTGTCCTGGCTCTGCATTCCCCCCATCCCTTCAGCCCTTGGGTCCCGAGGCCATCCTGAGACTAAGCTTTGATCTCAGAGATCACAAAGCCCTATCATTTGGTAATGTCTCTCAGCATTTCCAGTTTCTGCCTTAATCAAGGTGCTTCTCACTTTAGATTGGGGGGGGGGAGTCATTCATATTTAACAGAGCACAAAAAACCTGTGAAACCAAACTAGCCTACCTTATAGAAGACATAATATCTCCTGCCCCTAGGCCTTTGCAAAGGTTGGCCCCCATACCTGGATATACCCCCTTTCACTTCTGTCTGAGAGAATTCCATTATTTCCTCTAAGTAATACATCTTATGAGAAGCTTCTTTGATCCTTATGTTTATGGTCATCCCTGAAAACTTCTCCATGTCTGTTATTGTTGATCCATCTTGTCAGTCTGATTTTTCGTGAGGCCATCTGAGGTCTTCTTAATCCTTTTCCTTCTCTAGTTCATTTTATAGACAAGGAAATGAGGCAAAAAGAGTGTGGTGAGTTGCCCAGGGTCCCACAGCTATTGGTGTCTGAGACCAGATTTGACCTCATTAAGATGGACTTCCTGGGGCAGTGGATAAAGCACCAGCCCTGAAGTCAGGAGGACCTGAGTTCAAATCTGATCTCAGACACTTAACACTCCCTGGCTGTGTGATCTTGGGCAAATCACTTAATCCTAATTGCTTCAGAAAAAAAAAAAAAAGGATGGACTTCCTGATTCCAAGCTCATGCTTTATGCACTATGTCACCTAGGTGCCCCTACTTTTTATCATGTTAGAATATATATTTTATTTACTTTTTATATGTGTGTATTTATATACACTATATACACACATGCACAAATATACATAAACAACATGCATCTATACAATACAAACATACATAAATATACACTCACATACATACACAAATATACACATACACACACACACATATATATATGCATATATATACACAAATACCCTCACACACACACACATATATACATACACACATATATCCTGCATATATACCCACACATACACACATACATACATACATACATACATACATCAGTGTAGTGTATGTATGCTTTTCCCCCCTTCCACTATCCCATAGACTGTAAGTTCTCTAAGGTCAGAGATTAGGGTTTTTTTGGTCTTTGTATTAACCAAATTTAGCAAAGAACTTGGCATACAGTAGGCATTTAATAGTAATTATTGGCAGACTAGGGATTAAAATTCACATCTTCCAATTTCAATTCATTTGATGTGAAAAAATAAGAAGATTCCACTGCCCAGAAATATATCTCTTCCTGTCTGGCATAGAACCTGAAGATGTACCATTAGAAATTCATCCCTTTGGGTCTTTTCTTTTTATATAGCATCCTCTATTAAAAAGACAGAAACTTCAAGTTAAATCAACAAGTATTTATTTAGCACTTCCCTTGTGCCTGGCACATTGCCAAGACTGGTAATATAAATACAAGCGGTGTTAACACTTTCTAGAGGCAGCAAGGTAGCAGGGTGGATAGACCACTGGACTTGGAATCAAGATGATTAGAGTTCAAATCCTAGCTCTAACTGTGTGTCCCTGGGAAAATCCTGTAATCTCTGTCTGCCTCAGTTTCCTCATCTGTAACTAGGGCTAGTAACAGCACCTTGTTATTCAGTTGTTCACTTGTTTCTGACTCCTCATATTGTCCAGGCAATGGTATTGGACTGATTTGCTATTTCCTTCTTTAGTGGATTAAAGAAAACAGAAATTAAGTAACTTGCTCAGTTTTACATAGCTAGTAAGTGTTGGAGGCTGGATTTGAATTCAGATCCATATGTTCTATCCATTGAACCACATAACTGTTTCCAAATATATCACCTACCTCCCAGCATTGTTTTGAAGATCAAATGAAATAATAATTGTAAAGTGTTTTGCCAATCTTAAAGTGCTATCATTATTTCTCAGTTATAGCCTTGGAAGGTATCATTATAATGTGATCTTTTCCAATTTGTAAACAAGGCTAAATAGGAATGGGATTGAGTTAGTGACAGAGGGGCAGCATGTCATGGTGGGCCACAAGAAGAAAGAACACTACATTTACAATAAGAAGACCTGGATCCATTTCCTGTTTCTATATTTCTTAGCAATGTAACTATGAGCAATTAAAATAAACTTAAGAAGTGGGATTAACTTGCTCAAGGTTCTATCAGTAGTATATAGTCAAGTTGGATTTGAATCTAGGTCCTCTAACTGACTTCCATTTATCTCTTAGAGCATGTATTTCTTCACTCATAAAATTTATGACCTGCCTCATCAGGCTGTGAGAAAATCAATTTATAAACCTTAAATGTGACTTTATGTGGTATTTTGAACAATTATCATTGTCCTTAGGCTTAAGCAGGCAGCAAAAGTCATAAAAATATCTATGGGGCAGACCAGAATCAAGAGTCAAGAGGGGACCTGATGTTCTGGAAGAGAATTTGGCCTGAATGGAGTATATATCATCAATATAGTCAAAACAAATTGAGAGTGATGGATAGATAATTAAACAATCACAAACTTTTATTAAGCCCATGTTTTAGACCCAATGCTAGATGCTAGGGCACAAAAGCAAAACTGTTATTGTCGCTGGATTTGGGCATTTATATTCTCTCAGGAAAGAAAATATGCATATACTTCAGATAGAGGAACAAGTGATTTCAGAAGCATTAAAAGTCAAGCAGGCAGAGGGGATCTTATGTCGGAGGAGGCCATTCAGAAACAAAATGACAACAGAAATAAAGGAGCTACATGAACAGTATCTGATATAATGAAATGGAGGCAAAAAAAGCATTAGGCACATTTTGAGCTAGATGGATGGGGAAACTTTTGTGTCAGGTTTGGACTTTCTTATATCTTTGCTGTCTAAGAGAGAGAGCCAAGGGTGCCTTTTCAAGAATAGGATTTTTACCAGGAGTTCTAGAGTAAAATGTCAATGAGATTGCCTGGTTTGTTGATAGAGGGTAAGAATTGAGGGAGGGACATATCATTAGTGATAAAAAAGAAGGATGGGTGATGCTGAATAAGAGGATTGAAGATGACTAAAGACATACTCATATATGACATAATTTTGCTCAGAGCTGGCCCTGACCATAGGAATGAAAGGAGGAGTTAACAAAACTCGGTGACTTGGCATTGACTGGAGTAAATTCCTTTCTAGCTTTTGAAGTAAAATCTCTCACTTTCTTCAAGACTCATCTCAAGAACCACTTTCTATCCAAAGTCTTTCTTAAGCTCCCCCAAATTCTAATTTGTAGGGGTCCTCTCTTTTTTAAAAGTACTTTGGAATTATTATTATGGATTTATATATGTACATATTGCCTTTCCCCATCAGTTATGAGATCATTGAGAAAAATTGTATCTGCAAAATCTACCACAGTGCCTGTTCCATAAAAAGCATTTCATAAATTCTTGTTTGCAAGCTGAACTATTGAAAGTTATGGTTCTTATTATTTTTCTTATTAGAGCATCTTCATTTACAAAACATCAGATTTAGCTTTTTCCTGAAGGTGAAATGGGGTGGTTACATATCATGGGGAGAAGGGGTTTGAAGACTTGTAGTTCTAGAAAAGGTCAGTACCTTTTTAGTCCTATTTCTCTGTCCTTCCTATGTATGAAATCTTGCTAGCCCTTTCCATTCATCTATTTTAATTTCCTCATCTCAGATCTCCAATAGAGAGACAACATGACATATAGCTGGAAGAATACTAGACTAAAAGTCAAGAGGACTGAATTTTCTACTCCTACTTCTACTTTCTCTGGACTTTGGTTTCTTTATCTGTAAAATGAAGGGGTGCAACAAAACTATTCATAAAACCCAATAACAGATTTTCACATCCCTATCAAGTTGATAGGGATAACAGCACATTAAACCAAATTTAATCAAATAACATTTTATAGGGATAAATGCAAAGTTTCATACTTTGGTTCACAAAATCAAACTTCCCAAGAATAAGATAAGGAGGCATGGCTGGAGAGCAGTTTGAAAAATATTTGGAGTTTTAGTGGAGGGTAAAATATAAATAAATAATAAATAAAATAAAAAGAGGGACACAGCAATCAAGAAATCAAATACAATCTCAGACTCTATTATTAAAATAATAGTTTTCAGGATTAAGGAGGAGATAATTTTGTATTCTTCTCTGGATAATTCATATCTCTAGCATTACACGTTCAGTTATTTTCAAGTGGATATAGATAAATTATCAAGCTTGACAAGGATCCATAATAAGGCAATTGCAATGGTTAGGAACCTTGAATTGACACATATGAGGATCAATTGAGGTAGAAGAAAAGAGTTAGGGTATATAATCTCTGCCTCTCATCTATTTGAAGAATCATATGGAAATAAGGATTAAACCTGTTCTGATTGGTTCTGAGGAGCAGAACTAAGATAAAAGGGTGGAAGATGCAAAAAGTCTAATTTAACTTCAGTGTCAAGAAAAACAAAACAAATTTTCCCAATGATTAGAGCTTCCTAAAGGAGGAATGGGATGCCTAAGATTAGTCTTAGAAGGCTTCTTTGAGTCTTGAGCAGAGTTTTGAGGATGGAATATGGACACAATTTTGTTGAAGGGTGATCAAGGCAAAGAATCTTTAGACTGACTCAGAGGTTGAAGGAGGTATATCATGTCTTTGGTATTTTGGGTTGGAGGGAGCACAGCCTTCATGATAGCAAAATGTAAGATGAATTTTCATCATCTATTATAAGATTTAGTCACAAGCTTCCTTAAAGGTTGTTGGGTCTTGTTATGGGCCAGAATTTGAAACAAAGTACTAAGTGAAATTGAGGAGACAATGGTTAAATCTAGTTTAGCATTGGTTTAATCCTATAACAAATAATGGTTTCCTAATGATATAATGATTGATCATATAAGCTGGGAGCTTTAGCCAGGATTGACATTTGGAGAGAAGGCAAAGGACTGGGGGCAGGAGCTTAAGCTCTCAGAACCAAAGAGAGAAATTCAATTCGATCTTCCATCTTCCTGGTGGCTGGCCTGGACTCCTGCACTTCCCCCACTAAGACCAAGGCCAGACTGAAAGGTTCTCCAGAAAGCTGCTCAGCCTCAGGAAGGAGATAATAAAGGATCTGAACTATAAGAAAGCTAATCGGGCCCCAGGAAAGGAGACAAGACTTTGAAAGAGACAATAAAGGATTTGGACTTTAATACCTGGCTGCACTTGTGGTGATTACTGAACTGAAACGAAGGCTGCTCCCAGAGACCCCAAGAAAACCTCAACAGAGAACATTACAAGGTCTCATTATATAATTTTCTATAGAAAAAAACAGAAGCCTAGAGAGCAAAACTACCCAAAAGATATACCTCTATCTCATGGCAAAATCAGGATTTGAAAATATAATTTCAAGTCTAGTATACTTCTATGATAAGAAATAAGAGAATCCAGATGTTTAAAATTTGTTTTGAAGAAATAGAATTCATCTTCATTTAAGAGTATACAATCCATGAGTACACATGCAGGCTACATACAAAGTTCATTAAAGTTTTAAAAATTGAGACCTAATGACCATTTCTTAGAAACCATAGCATCTGTGAGTTGGAATGAACCTCAAAGACTATCTGGTCCAACTTGTGTCTAAACAAGATACACTTTACAATAATCCCACTAAACTGTCTTCAGTCTTAGTTGTAGATCTCTAGGAAGAAGGATCCTGTTATTTCCTAAGGTAGATCATTCTACACTTCAAGGAACAACCTTAGCTTTTGTGAGCTTTTCTTTGCTTTAAGGTTCATTTTTCTACACCTTCCCCCTATTGTTCCCAGTTTTGCCTGCAGCATCTAAAGCTAAAAAAGATTAATCCCTCTGCTAGTCTCTATGCTATTTAGTAGTTTCTATTAATGCCTTGGATGAAGGCATAGATGGTATGCTTCATCAAATCTGCCCATGACACAAAACTGGGAGGTATAGTTAAGAATATAGAATATAAAGTTAAGGTCCAAAAAGATCTTCACAGGCTGAATGTTGAGCTCAATCAAATAAAATGTAATTTAAAAGGAATAAATATAAAATCCTATACATGACTAATTTCCTAGATTAAAAATGGAGGAGAATTGCAATTCTCTAAATTGCAATTCTTCTGAAAAAAAAAAGACAAGGGGATTTTAGTGAATCAGAAGATCTATGTTTTATGGGGCCTCCACCATCAGATTGAGTACTGATTCCTTGATGGCTGGAAATATGTGTCAACCATCAGATTAGACACTTTCTGAAAATATTCCTCATATTAATGATTACCTCTGCTCCATTTATACACAGTCCCTATTGGGGGAACTGATCAGGTGCATAGGTTACCTGTAGCTTTGTAACCTATCCTTCCTCCTTGGTCTCAAGCTAAAATAAAGCCACATTCTCTTCATGGAGAAATCCTCTCAAGTATCCTTAGTAGAAGGTCATCAGCCTCATCTTGAATATTTCCAGTGATAGGGAATTCATTACTCTTCAAGTTGTGGCATTCCACTTTTAGGCAGCTCTAAATATTAATAAGTTGTCCCTTTTATTGAATCAAAACCTCTGCCCTTTTAATTTCTACCCATAGATTTGAGTTTTACTCTTTGGAGCTAATTAGTATAAATCTAATCCCCCTTCCAGATGACACTTCTACAGATATTTAAAGAAAGTTATCATTTCCCTATAGGTAGAAAGATGGTGTCATACTGGTATCCATGGAATGTTATGAGCTGAAAATGGACAGGAGACATAAAAAGGCAAGGACAAATAAGTTAAGGAAGGAGTAGGAAGCATGAACAAGAAGGGAAATGAAGAGAGGGGAAAAGTATGACCACAGAAATAAATGAAATGGGAAAGAACAAAACATTTGAAAAAAAAAAAGAAATATAAAATCCAGAGAGAGCAACTCACTTAATTTGGCCCTGACCAGATATATAGAGAAGAAAGCTAATTTGAGATATTTCTGAGTATGAGCACTAGAAAGGTAGAATAATCAAGTTGTAATATTGGGGGTAGAAGGTAGGGGAACATGACAAGAGAAGAAATGGCTTGAACTCAGAAGCTGTATATCAAAAAAGATCTGACATTATTTGCATTAACCTATATGCATGAATCACTTTATCCCCCTCATTCGTCAAAGAAATTGCGGGGAAAATAAGTTATAGACGGATTGTGAAGGCTTTTAATACTGGAATAAGGAGTTTGGGTTTTCTCCAGCCTTTGGAAGTTTCTGAGCAAAACTCTCTCAAAAATGACCATGATATCAGCAGGGTGATGCCATGACATGCAAGTGAATTGAATTTATGTGAGGGAGGGCTGTACAAAGTCACCACCTCAACTTCCATCTGCAGTGACATCTGACTTCAATGGCCAGATATAGATCAGGATGACTGCAGATGACCCTAGATGCAGTGAAAAACTTTTAAAGTTAAGACCTTTAGAAGATTGGAAGTTAAACTTTGGGAGTTTTTGAGCAAGAAAAGGAGGAAGAAAGCAAAAGAAAAGGAGGAAGAAAGAAAGAAAGTGAGAAAAAGAAAAAGGATGGGAGAGAAAAAGGAAAAGGGAAAAAATAGAGAAAGAGGAAAAAAGCAAACAGAAAAATTGATGAGATAGCAATATACAGGATCACAACTTCTTAATAAAGAAAACAAAAGACCATTAAAAAAGAAAACAAAATTGAGGGGAAGGTGAATCTCTCCTCTCATATTTATTATTTAGGAATAAGCATGGTCTTTGTAATTTCACAGCACACATCTTCCATTGTTTGTGGTTGTTTTTTTTTTTTTTTCACTGACATTTGTAGTCACCATACCATTAACTTGAAAATAAGATTAAGATAGGATCACCTTCTAGGAGAAAGCTAATTTCATTTAACTTCTGGGATAAGTTATGGTCTCCTTTACTTTTATGGAAATTTTCATCTAGTCTTCCAGCCTCCTAAAATTCCCTAGGTGAATCTTCCATCCTACCCTTTTGCATATCTCTTGAAAAGAAGTGTCAGCTCTTCAAGAACCAGGTGTGTTTTCTATGTATTCAAATTATTCTGTTTGTTCTTATCTTAATTCTGTCCCTTGAAATTGGAGCCTGAGTAATGAGTCATATTACATATTGTTTTCTTGGCTCTGTTTATTTCTCTTTGTATCAGTTCATGTAAGTCTTTTGAAGTTTCTCTAGATCCATGACTTTCATTTTTTCTCACAGCACAGTAATATTCCATTATATTCATCTATCATACTTGCTTAGCCAGTCTCCAATTCATTTTTAAAACATCTCACTACAGAACTTAAGAGCTAGAAAGGACTTTAGAGATTTCTTTAGTCCAACCATTTTATAAACAAAAAAACTTTAAATCTCAGGATTTTAAAAGTCACTAAGGTCACAGAGGGAAGGAGTGATGGTGCATTTGTACCCAGGTCTTTCAATAGAAAGCCCATTTTTTATTTTTCATTAGAGTACATGCAATGTGTAGAGATTCAGACTTACTCCAGGGAAAGAATGATGGAAAGAAAAAGGGAAGAACTTCATTTCAAATTTTAAAGTCAACTCCACTTTTTTTCCTTTTAATGACCATAACAAGGAGCCTATTTTGGATTGGAAGGGATGATAGAAGCCATCTAGACCAACCCCTTCAATCCCCCTCAAGAAATTGAAGGCAAGACAAGTTAAACAATTTGCTCAAGTTCACACAGATAGTAAGTGTCCAAACAGGATTAAGAATCCTCTGATTTGTCCATTAAGCACTCCCTCTATTCTTTGCTGTTTCTACAAGCTTCCTATTGGATCACATGGTCCCTCAAATGCTGTTCTTCAATCTTCCCTAAACTAGAAATCATAGTCATGGGGGTTCTTGTCACTTATGTGTTTAGACATTCCCAGTGAAGAAGGATCCTTGCCACCTAGGGAAGAAAGAAATGAAGGGAATAAGCACTTGTTGTTCAGTCATTTTCAGTCACATCTGACTCTTTGTTACCCCGTTTGGGGTTTTCTTGGCAAAGATAACTGTAGTGATTTGCCATTTCCCTTTTTGACTCTTTTTACAGATGAGGAAACCAAGGCAAACAGGATTAAGTGACTTACTTAGGGTCACATAGCTAATAAGTATCTGAAACTAGACTTGATCTCATGATGAGAAGTCTTCCTGTTTCCAGGCCCAGTGCTCTGTCTATCTACTGTGTTACCTAGTTACCAAAGTTTAATTTCTCAAGCATTTATCAAGTACCTTGTGTCCCAGACATTCTGCTAAGTGCTTTACAAGTTTTATTTCATTTGATCCTTATAATAACCCTGGGAAGTAAGTGTTGATAGTATTCTTATTTTCCCTGGGGTCCACAAATCCTGGCTGTTTAATCATTGTACCTATGTTCCTTCTGGCTTGGAGGAGAAACTGTTCTTTTCTAAGTATGTGCCTGCATACCCATTGTCAAATGGATAGGGGTTGGGGGTGGGATTGAGATGTTTTTTGCTGTTTCAAATCCTGAGGCCCTTTCTAAGAAACCGCTTGTACTATCCTTGTCTCCATGGATCCCCATTATCCTGGAACATTATGTTCTGCCCTTCTTTGCTTATTCCTCTACATGCATCACAGAAACTCTGAGCACATGATCACACCCGATGAAATCATTTGGTATGGTTCTTTTCTACCCCTTTATTCTACAAAAGTCTAACCCTAGACCTGGATGCAGTGATTCAATTCATAGAAGATCTGGAATCATAAAATTGAGAGCAATGCTCAAAGAGTTTCCCCTTCTCAGATAATGCTAATTTTATTTGAGTTCTAAGGACCAATTATGGTCCTCTCTACATTTATGAGAACTACCAGGCAGGTGTCCAGACCCCTGAAGATGCCTAGATCTTGCTCTCCTCCTTTCCTATGGCACGCCTCTTGAAGAGGAGCAACAGCTCTCCCAGAACCAGGAGTGTTTCCTGCTCCTTCAGATTATTCTTGTTTGACTGTTCTTGTCTTAATTCCATCCCCTGCAATTGGAGTCTGAGTAATGAGTTATTTCACACCAAGATTGATCTGGGTATTAGTGCATCGTTTAGCTTGTGATTACAACAGCCAGTTCCACTTACTACCTCCAAGATGTAAAGAGAAAATCAGCCTCAGGCACTGTTTTGCCTGTATTTCCCAAGTTGGGGCTCTATGCTCACGCTGGGGAAGGCAGAAGAAGAAATCCTGGGGATGAGGAGGTAATTCCAAAGTGTGGAGGAGCTGAAAAGGAGGAATAGTAGGTATTCCCATTTATAGGGCTGGCACATGGGAAAAAAAATTCCCAAGCTTTGGGAGCAGAGCTGGGAAAAGGATAGACCAAAGACAAAGGAAGACTTTAGGTCCAAAGAGGAAGATATCAATGATGTGATGAGCTTTGACAGCAGGGAAAACATTTTTCTTAAATAAAACTATTTCCAGGAATCTAGTGGAATTTATAACTCATGATACAGGAAGTTCAATAAACTTCCTCTTCCACACAGTAACCAGACTTATGTGAACACATTCTAAGTACATATACCCATACTAAGTCCCTGGAGATTAATTGAATGAATGAACGGATGGAAAGAGATCTAATAAGTAACTACTTTTTTCAGGAAATAGGCAAGGTAATGAAGAGATAAATACTGAAATAACTCAGTTCCTGCTCTCATGGAGCTTATATACTAATGAGGAAGATAGCACATTCTTAGGAGTGGTGGCTGGGAAAAGGAGATATTGTTAAGGAAGTCACAGTAGTGAAAATGGAGATAAGTAAAAGAAGATAATAGAAAGAAGACATGCTTCCTGAACTCACGGAGGATCCAGTATTATGAGAGGATGAGGACACATAGACTTAGGCAATCTAATTTAGGAAACAATTGAGATTTATGAAAAGTAAGAATCATTCCCCAAATGATTAAAAGATATGAACTATATAGCCCAAAGGGCTATAAAATCATGTATATCCTTTGACCTAACAATATTGCTACTAAGCATAAATCCCCAAAGAGGTTTTTTAAAAAAGGAAAAGGACTTATATGTACATATTTATAGCAGTTCTTTTCTCAGAGCAAAGAATTGAAATTGAGAGGATGCCCATCAATTGGGAAATGGCTGAATAAATTGTGATATGTGATTATGAGAGAATATTATTGTTCTCTAAGAAATGATGAGCAGGATACTCTTAGAAAAACTTAGTCCTCCATGTCCTCCATGAATTCAAAGTGAAGTATACTGTATACAAAATAATAGCAACATTGTGGGCTGATCAACTGTAAATGACTTTGCTATTCTCAGCAATACAATGATCCAAGACTGCTCTGAAGAACTTATGATGAAAAATGCTATTCATATCTAGAGAAAGAACTGATTGTGTCTGAATATAGGTAGAAGTATATTTTTAAACTTAATTTTTCTGAGGGTTTTTTGGAAATGTTATAGAAATATATCTTTTCAATGGAAGGAACTGATGAGGAAGGGATAAAATCTGGAACTCAAAGTTTTAAAAACAAATATACAAAATTATTTTATATGTATTAAAATATATCAAATAAAGCACACACACATAGAGAATATTATTGAGTAGCATAGCAGATAGATTCAGGTTATTTAGCTATTTGTCAAGATCTGATTGTGTCAATTCAAGAAAGTCTCTCATCAAATGCAAATTGGTAACCTTGACATCTTATGTCTTAAAGAGAATTGAGAAATGAAGGCACTTGTTCTGGGTCACACAGACTATAGTAGAGATGAGCCTTGAACCAGGATTTCTTTACTCTAAGGTAAGCTTAATACTATTGGTGAAATCCAGGCTTGTACACTGTAAATTGAGTTCATTTTTACTGAAAGGAGAAAAGGAGGAAGGGCCACTAAGAAGTCAACTAACCAAGCTTGGAGTCATTGGCTTACTAAGAGATGAGATCTTCTGGGGGTAGACAGTCTCTATGTGGAGAGTCCCTATGTCATTCAATGAAGATAGTTCACTGTGAAGGCAAATGCTGAATAAGTAAAACCTGAGGGGCACAGAATAAGCTCTCATCATAGACCATGTTCTTACCAAAGATTCTCTCTGATTTGGAGAAATATTACTGGGCATTTTATTACAGTTATAAGTGAGTTTCTCTAGATACAATCAATGACATGGAGGGAAGAATGTCATGGAGCAAACACAGAAAGAGGGAATAAGAGGGAAAAAAGAAAGAAATGCTGTCACAGAAAAACCTATTGTTAAACAATAGTTTATAGCTGGGGACAGAAGGTATGTTTATGTATGATGAGGATATTTAGGGAAAAAAAGATATGATAATAAAATGATGGGAAGAGTGTTTATGTGAAGAAAATCTTACCATAACATTGGTGAGGCAGAACACCTCACAGATACCAGGCTCTGCAAACAATGACAGGCTTACAAAATAGCATTTGGCTATGAGAACAGAGAAGTGGCTTTGCTAAATTGCTTTGGGACCTTATTGTGAACAGCATCAGGCTCTACAAACCGGTCAAGTCAAACTACTATTCTTCTAATGAATAGCTTTAGGCTCTACAAACTGAGAAATGCTCTTCAAACAATTACATTATTTATTGTTGTTTTTGTTGTTGTTGTTTTAACCTACTGGTTTTCAGAACAGGTCTGCACAAGATAAATCAGTGGCAAAATGTGTTACAAAGAGCAATTCAGAAAATTATAGAATTTAGAGGAGGCAGCTAGTGCATGCAGTGGAAAAAGCAGTGGCTCAGAAGATAGGAAACTTCACTCAAAATTCTGTCCCAGTATGACTTTGCACAAATCACTTAGCCTCCTTGGCTCTCAGTTTCCTCTTCTGTAAGGGCAGAGATCATTTTTATCTTTCTTTGTATCTCCAGTGCTTGATAGAGGGTTTTTGGTTTCTCCTTTTTTGCTCTAGACAGATGATCCTATTTATGGGGAGGGGTACTAGGCAGAGTGCTACATCCAAAGTCAGGAAGATTCATCCTCCTGAGTTTAAATTTGGCCTGAGACATTTCCTAACTGTGTGCCCTTCACCATGGCACATAATCCTGTTTTCTTTAGTTCCTCATCTGTAAAATGACTGGAGAAGAAAATAGCAAACCACTATGGTTTCTTTGCCAAGAAACTCCAAATGGAGTTATGAAGAATCAAATATGACTGAACAACAACAAATCATCTAGGGAGACTCTGTTCATACTCATTTCAGAGCTAGAACCTTAGAGACATTTAGCCTAATTTCTTTCTTTTAAAATAAATCTTATTTCTTTCAATTACCAAGCATTCTTTCTCCTTCTTGCATCCATCCATGGAAGGAAGGAAAGAAGGAAGAAGGGAAAAAGGGAAGGAATG
Organism: Antechinus flavipes; assembly: GCF_016432865.1. Classification (NCBI taxonomy): domain Eukaryota; kingdom Metazoa; phylum Chordata; class Mammalia; order Dasyuromorphia; family Dasyuridae; genus Antechinus; species Antechinus flavipes. The sequence continues at coordinate 201,262,479 of NC_067401.1, forward strand.
AAAAAGAGAGGGAAGGAAGGAAAAGAAAAGTAGAGAAGAAACAAATGAGGAAAGAAGGTGAGAAAGGAAGGAGGGGAGGAAGGATTGTTGTTGTTCATCCTTTGTTCTCGAAGACGACCAATGATATCAAGAGGGTAAAATCTTGACTCACAAGTGAATTGAATTTAGGTGAGGCAGTGCTGTATAAAGTTATGAGCCTCACTCTTTTTTTCCAGAGTCATCAGAGTCCAGTGGCAAGATATAGGTCAAGATGATTGGTGATGGCCCATGATGCAGTAGGAGACCTTGGGCCTTTTAAGCTAAGGTCTTTCCCAGGTCTCAGTTTGTTTCAGGCAATGTCCATTGAGTAATTAAAGGCTCAGAAAAAATTGGGGCAAAGGATGACCTAGTTTGCCTTTATAAAAGAATTGGTTTGGGAGGGGAAGGCCCTCAATGTTTTGGCTAGAACAGAAACAAATGGGAAGAAGGAGAGCAGGAAGAAAGGATGGATAAGTGGAAAGGGAGGAAGAAGGCAAGGAAAGAAGGAGGGAAGGAAAGAAGGGAAGAATAGAAAAATGGAAGGAAAGAAGGTAGGAAGGAGAGCAGGTGGGAAGGAAGGAAAGCGGGAAAGAAGGAGGGAAGGAAGGAGGGAAGAAGGGAGACAGGGAGAGAAGAAAGGGAGAAAGAAAAGAGAAGGAAAGAAGAGAAGGGAAGGAGGGAAGGAAGGAGAAATGGAAGGAAAGAAGGAGGGAGGGAAGGAAGAAAGAAGACAAGGAAGAAAAGGAGAGAAGTAGGAAAGGAAAGAGGGAAAGAAAGAAGTAAGGAAAGAAGGATGAGGGAAGGAGAGAAGGGAACAAGGAAGTTATGAGTGTAGTCAATTGTAAAGGAAGGAAATAAAACACAGGAAAGTTAAAGTGACTTTCACTCTTTGATAAGTCACATTGTTATTGATAGAACCAGAACCTGATTCTAGGTCATCTTACTCAAAATCTTTTTTTTGAGAACTTTACATGTCTCCAGAAAAGGGAATTGGGCATCACACTCATTCTATTAATCAACCACCAAAGTTAGCAGCCCTGGGCAGAATGAGAGGGAGCTACTAATTCCTAATCTGTAAATCGGGTAGGCAGCTACTCTGAAGATTATGAAACAGGGAGCAGGCAGAGGGAAAAGGGAGGCAAAGGAACCAACATTTTCGGGGCATGGGCCCGACAGCTTATTTAGCTGACTTTACTAGGATGTGGTGTAAAGGGAGCACAAAGGGTTTTGAGTTCTTTGATATAGGTTTGAATCCTATTATCCTAGAAATAAGTAACTCTTATGAGAGTTAGATGGGAGGCAGACAAAGGAAAGGTAAAGGAAGTAGGCAGTGGGGTGGGTGCAGGGAGAGAAGGAGGAATGACAGTATGGAGATGAGAAAGAGTGGACAGTTCGATTGAAGAAACTGAGGAGTATGGGAGGGGAGAAGAGGTGAGGGGGAAATCTGGCATAGCAATGTGGAAAAGAGAAGAAAGTAGGATGGGAAAGAGAAGCAAAGCAGCAAAGAGCAAATAGGGAGAGGAAGGGGTAATACAGGAAAGGATGGAGAAGGGAGTTTAAAAGTTTAAAACAATGTCAAATGATGGTGAGGAGTGGAGGAGGGAGGTGTCAGGAGGAAATAGAAAGAGGTAGATGGGAGGCAAATAGTGAGACAGGAGGGAAACCAGCGTGGAAGGAGGAGGAGACAATGGAGGGAGGAAGACTCCCCTTCCAGTATGAGAGAATGCAGAAGTAGAGGTATGCCCATGAGTGTTTGTGTATTGAGTCTGGAGGTGGTAATAAATTTCAGGGCAGCAGAAACCCCTGTTAGTAATTACAGTGCTTAAGTGAGAGGTAATTTGAGGGGCATTGCTGGGCAGTGGCAGAAGCACTTAATGAATCCAGAAGGAACCACAAATACTCACTCTGCAGAGAAAAGAGAAACCAAGTTCCCTTAAAGTGCCTGGGACCTATAGCCCAGACTCCTTGGTCAGGAAGCAAGCCCATTAGCTCCTGGTCAGGCTCTCTGACTTCCTGTTTAGCCAGTTATGAAGTACCTCCTCTCCTTTTTTGTCCTACCCACCACTCATACTTGATAAGGTTCCAGCATGCCATATTCCTGGTACATTTTTGCACACAAAATGCCAGAAGAGATGCTGCATCTGTGGCTGGTCCCCTTTTCTCTATCCATCTTACTCAATTCCTGTCATTTTCTTTTTTCATCTATTTTTGCTTTCATTTTGGAAAGTGTCTATTTTGCCTTAAGTGGAAAGGTTGTCTGAGTTCTTTGTAGTTTCCTGAACTTTGAGTCTCAGAACATTTAGTTCTTTTCTCAGTTCTACTACTGATTTACTGTGTGAGCTTGAGCAAGTCATTTACTCTCTATGAACCTCAGTTTCTTCATCTGTAAAATGAGGAAATTAAGCTGGATAGTACCTAAGGGCCCTTCAAGTTCTACTGTTCTAGTCTATTATATTCTTTAGGTAATTAATGGGTTTGTTCTCTTCTTTCTTACCTTTTTCCTCTTCTTTCTCGTTTCTTGTCTTCATCTATTTTGTTCTCTTCTTCCCTTCTTATTATTTCCCCTTTCCTTCTCTCTCCTACCCTACTTTCCTCCCTTCCATTCTGCCTTCCATCCCTTCCTTTCTATCTTCCTTCTTCTTTTTAGAATTTGGTAATTTAGAATCTCATAGAATTTGGGAGCTAGAATGGATATCAGAGGTTATTTAGTCCTATCCTTTCATTTTATACTTAGGGAAATTGAGACCCAGAAATAGAAGTCTCTTATCCAAGGTCCCGGATAGAGTTCATGGGAGAACTTAGATCTTCTGACTGCCTATAAACTCCTATTTTCATTATGTTTCACTATTATCTCTTCCTCTTAATCATGAGAAGTCTTTATAACTTGTGAATAAGTTCTTTGAGGGTACTGCCTATATTTCATTCATCTTTTTATGCCTCAGTACAATGCCTTACACAGAATAAGTGTTCAGAATGTATGCAGCAATGCATACACAGATTAGAGTTTTCCAGACAATACACAAAGTATATGATCTCTCCTATTATTAACTAAAACTCATATAATAAAGAGTGTTCTAGATCTCACTCAAAGGGGAAATTCCCCCAAAGTCTCTATTGCAATAAGCTGAGTATAGGAACATAATCAAGATGCCAACTCTTTTACTAAATGTTTACTCTTTCCCAGAGTCTTTATTTCCCTATAGGAACTGTTCCCTCAGGAGAATCTGGAAATGTCCATGTTTTTCCTTGAAACTGGAAGCCAGAAGACCCAGGATCATCCTTTAATCTCAAGCTCTCACTGACTATACCCTTCTTACAGGAATAGGGGATGGAATAATCAGTTTCTACCAGTGAAAAGATTATTATGAAAATAAGTTTTGAGCTGGGGGGTACAACTATATTTAATAAAATACATAACTAAACAGCTCAGAATCTTATGTGATAATACATAATATCTTTCCGGGAGCCAGAAGTGACCCTGAGGGTTTCTACCAGGAAAATGGAATAGCTAGAATGTTAATAACAGGACAACTAAAGTAAACTGTTAGGGCAGATTTGAAGCCACCATAAGACCCTAGGGAATAAGTAAAATTTTGTGTATAGGAACACAAGTGGCAAAAACATTCCTTCTCTTTAGCCTTTGTGTGTCTATATATCCATATGTGTATGCCTTTTCTCCTTTTGCTCTGACAAGGATTTCTGGACTACCATTCCATTTAGATGTAAACAACAGGGCAATTAATAGTGGCAAAATACTAGTTCTCTTTGATAGCCTTGTATTTTTTTTTTAGCTCACCTGTGAATCAGAAGTATGTAAGAGAACAAAAATTCAGATCTACAGTAGAGAAGCAAACTGTTGCCAGGAACTTTGAGCAGTAATGTTGCTGTGATGTATCACAGAGGGCCAGGATTTGTGAAGTACTCTGGAACACAGAGGAGTGGTGAGCAGAGAATGGTCCTTTCTCCTCAGATACCTTTGTCTTTCTATTTAAATTCTGAAAAAAAGATATGAAATATCCCTGGAAATTTGGGAAGGATCCGTGGAAAAAAGTTTTGACTTGAGAAAAGATAAGATGAAATGTTCTATGAAAAGGATACTATTGACAATATTACTGTGCAAGGTGTGTATATGTATTGTTTTTTGCCCATGAGTCTGTTAGATGTGGCTCCCAAGGAAACATGAATGGATATTTCCAGGATTTCCTCCACCTACCCTTTTTTAAGGGTGACTGATTTTTACCAGGAGGGAAAACCAGAAGTTGGGGCCAGAGGTTGGTCACTATGTTCTTCTCACAAAAAGGGTACTAGGATAGAATTATATCCATGTAGCTCCCTATATATTGTTAATCAAGGAGAAATAATTTTACATTCAGCTGAACTCCTGATTGGTATCCTTTAAAAGGGAAGTAGTTCCTCAAGCTATATACCAAGGGTTGATTCATTTTCTATCTAGTACTATTTCTACAATGAACACACATAGAAAATGGAATCTATCTATCCAAGCCAAAAGCAAACTTAAATCAGAAAATATACATGGATGAAACTTTTCCAGAAGCTCTCCAAACACAAAATATATGAGCTCTCCTATTGTTAACTAAACTTAACCAAGAAAGAATATTCCAGATCTCACTCAAAGGGGAAATCCCCCAAATTTCTATTGCAATAACTTATAGGGACATAATCAAGATGCCAGCTCCTCTACATCTTTACTTCTTTCCATACTCTTTCTCTTCTTACAGGACCTTTTCCTAAAGAGAATCTGGAATTGTCCATCTTATTTTTTGAAGCTGGGAACCAGAAGACCCAGGATTATTCTTTAATCTCAAACACTTGCTAATTATACCCTTCACACAAACTGATTGACTAATCAGTTTCCACCAACGAGAAGATTCTTATGAAAATGAGCTTTGAGCTGGAGACTACAACTATATTTAATAAAATATATAACTAAACAGATAAGAACCTGATAGACTATTGTCTGAGATTGGGTGACAAGAGAGCAAGATATGTGGTCCGGGGATGGTGAGCCATATAGATTTTCTCATCTTAATAATCGTCAAACATACTTCATATCCTATTATCCCTACATCATCATTGAACATAGGTCAGTGAGGGTTTCTTTTTAATCTAGCTATGTGAAGCAGTCCATCTTAGCAGAATGAGAGGTGTGAATTCAGGCACAGTTGAGAGAATCTTCCACATAGACACATCCTAGCTGATTATTTAATGAAATGAACATCAATTTTTCTATAGGTTTATCAAAAGGAAAAGAGGGGAGTGTTATGGGCTATACTAATTCAGAGCCTCAAGGGTCATCTGAGGTATCCATCCATCCTAAACAAAGTTTGGCACAAGTTTTCATCCATAATTGTGTCTGGTTCTTTGGACTGACCAAGGATGAGGTTTCTTTGGGATAAAGGGAGAAGAATTACTATATGACTGAGATATATTGAGTTGTTTTCAGAGGATCTCCTAGTCTGAAATGGAAATATACTTTAATCCTATAAAATAGGAACTTGAAACAGAAATGAATCAATAAATCATGATTTATTAAGTGCTGCCTACTATGTGCATCTTCCTGGGCTAAATCCTTTAGAGGAAACAAAAGAATTAAAAATACAGACCTTGTTCTTCCAAAATATTGATTAGCCATTTTTCAGTCATGACTCCATTTGGGGTTTTCTTGGCAGAGATAATGAAGTGACTTGCCATTTTCTTCTATTTCATTTTTACAGATGGCAAAATTGGCAAATGGGGTTAAGTGACTTATCTAGGATCTGGGAAGTATCTGAATTCATGAAGATGAAAAATGAGGACACTGGGGGCCAAGGCAAGAGAGGAACTTTTTAGGAGAATGTATAGATTCAAATTTAGGATGGTGGGAGGAGAAAATAAGGTAGAGACTCCTAAATAGTGGGTAAAATAAGAAATAGGAAGGTAAGGGGGAGAAGATAAGATTACAAGGATAAGGTAAAAAAGAGAGTCTAAGAAGGAAAATCAGTGAATAAAAATAAGATGGAAGGAAATACACAAAAAGTAGTTATAACTTTGATAGTGAATGAGATGTTCATAGCAACCTTCTTTGTGGTAACAAGAACTGGAAATTGCAGGGATCCTCTTCAATTGAGAATGGTTGAACAAGTTGTGTTATATGATTTTGATGGAATACTAAATATGCTATAAGAAATTATGAGTTCATTGATCTTTGAAAGTTATAGATACACTTAAAATGAAGAGATGAAGAGTGAACAGAAATAAGAGAACATTATATATGTAATAGCAGTTCTATTTTTAAAATGACTTTGAGCAACTAAATCATTTAAACTATTTTAAATACACAAATTAAAAATACATGCCATATTAAGAAAAAAAATGAATCTTCTTGATTCCAAGCCTGGTAGTCATCAACTGTACCACCTACCTGTTTTATACTGTCTAGGAGTATTATCTGGAATTGAGATGGAGGTATTTATATTGGACACATTGGGAAGGAATGTTGGAGGGAGGGAAGCAGGAGAACTTCTTAAGATCAATAGTGAAAAGAATATGTGATATGTGTGCATGGGGAGGAGATATAGTCAGATTGCTGGTGATCTGTAATAGAGAGGGACGAGGATGAAAGCCTGATGTGGTAGTTTGGGTTATGGGTGCACCTGGGTTAACTCTAAGCAAAACTGACAAACAGAATGATTTTGACCTTAGTGTCTCCCATCCATCTTGTCTTAGCTGAAGGACAATTAATCTTCTAGAAGATATCAAGTCAACAATCATAAATGAAGTGACTCATGGCTTAAGGTATAAGGGACAGCAGGAGAAAATAGGCAAGCTGCTCCTCCATTTTGGGTTTTGGTTTCCTCTTTGTAAAGTAAGTAGATTAGAGTAGAGGGTTTTAAAAGTCCCCTCTAGATCTTATTCTTATGTTTTTTTTTCTTTTGAGATTTCCCTGACATGCTGATGGACCAAGTGTCTAGAACTCCTAAAAAAATAAAAATTTAAAATGGGGATATTTGGAGCATGTAACAGATGCGTGTGTGTGTATGTGTGGGCTTTTGCATTTATGTGAGTAAGGGCTTCCAGATTCACCCCCTCACATCATACCATGTGTAAGGGTATCCTCAATCATGTCCTCTTCTGGATCTCTCTGCTTGGAGCTTTCACAACATGTCACAAAGTAACTTCTCGGAATGGATGCTTACCGATTTCCATTTATCTCACGCCTTTCAGCTAAATAGATCCGCCAGGACCAGACAGGTTTTCCTGCCTAATCGTGCTCAATGCATCTCTAACCAGACAGGGAGTGTGAGTCTGGATTTGTCGCTCGACAGATACAGATGTCTGAGGCTCTCATCCATGAGACGGCATCATTCCCAGGGATCCGGGGGACTCTGGTGCCAAGTGTTGTCAATCAAAAATAAGCTGCGCCTTTCAGATCCAAGGTCAAAGCCCCTCACTCCTCTGACATATTGGGGTCACATGGACTCTCTCTTTGCAAAAGGATCTTTGTGGATATTTTCATAGAACTCAAATTCTAACAGAGCTTCCTTTCCACAAACTCCTGGAACTAAGGCACGAAGAGCACTTTATTCGGAGTTAGAGAACCTGGGCTCAAACCCTCATTCTGTTATTTAGTAGCTGGGTGAATGGGTAAGTATTTTTGCTTCTCTGAGCCCTGTTAATCTTAGACACTAGACTTTGGGATGAAGATATGGGTTCAAATGTTAACAAAAACCTGGCAAATCATTTAACTTTTTTGTAACTCAATTTCCTCATCTGAAAAATGAAGCTGTTAAATCTGATGGTTCATCAAAGTTGATGGACCATCTAACTCTTAATCTATGATTCAATGATCATTTACTATTCATTTGCACTCCTTTTTACTTCTCCATCAGGTCCCCAAGATCATCCTGCAAAGAGGATGAATGTGGAAAATATGTTTAGAAGAATTGCACATATTTATGAGATTGCTTGCTGTCTAGGGGAGGAGGGAGGAGAAAGATTTTGCAAAGGCAAATGTTAAAAACTATCTTTACATGTATTTGGAAAAATAAACTATTATTAAAAAAGATCATTCTACAAGATCACATCAGCTTTGGTATTCATACTTTATTAGTATTCTTTGCTCCTGGAACCCCTGTGATTGAAGGGCACAACAGAGGGCTCCTCTCAGAATTTCTATCTAAGGAAGATAGCCAGACCAGCCATCTTTTCATTTCTTAACTAGCTACATGATTTGGAGTTTATAGGGGTGTTCAGAGTGGATTGGCCCCTTGGCATGAAGATTTGCTGAGCCCCTTGAGTGGCTGTTCATCCACCTTTGACATCCACTTGACGCTTAACTTTTACCTGTGGTTCTAAGAAGCTGTAGCATGAGCAACTTGGCAAAAACCATCTTAGCAGATGAGTTAGACCAGGTTGAGGGTAATCAAAGGTCCTCAAACCCTTTGGTAAGTTAGGGGAATGTCTACCTAAAGTATATGGAGGCTTCCCCTGGTGAAATGGCGGATGAGGATAATTTGTTCCAATGGTCATGAATGCAACTAAAGCAGGTGCTGTGGAGTTCTTAAAATTTAGTCAGACATTCAGGACACTAAGATCCTGCATCCTGAGCCATCACCAGTCATCTCTGGAAGCGAGAGTAAGGCTGACAACTTTGCAACTGTGCCTGGCCTAAATCCAATTCATGGGCAAGTCAGGACATTATTTTATGATTTCAGTGGTCTCCTTTGAAAAAGGATGAACAACAACAACCATAATAACATATCTTTGGATTTTTCTGTCATGGCCCTGCTTGTGTATCTTCCTCCTATGTCTCCCATCTTTTAAACTTGTAGATTACAAATGTTTGGAGAGCAAGGACTATTTTTCTTTTTCATATTTGTATCCCTAGATCTTAGCAAAGTACCTGACGTAGAGCAGATGCTTAATAAATGTTTATTAACTAACTACAAAACTGAAACTGGAGCAGATGATCTCTTAGGAAACTAATTGTCTTTAAATCCTATGATTTCTTCCTGGACCACAGCCATCCCTCTCAAGTATTAATTGTCCCCTTCCTATCCTATTGCTAATGGAATTTAACTTAAAGAGGATGTGGTTGATCTGGGAGAGGGATTATAATTAGGTCCAAACTTTTAAATCCCTCAAAATAAGACTTGGATGCTCTCTCACTTCCCCCATCTTCCTCTTCTGTTGCTATTCCTATTGTGGCACCCTATTCCTATCGTGGCATTCACAACCCAGTGCCCTATGCTCCATAGCTACCTCTTGCAGTCCTCTATTAGTATGTCAGTGTCCTGCCCTGCCCTGCCCTAAGCTTGCTGTTCTGGAGCAAAAGGCATCTATTCCCCATGCCCAGAACATGGTAGATATTTAATAAATGTTTGTTCAATGATTAATTAATTTTTCCATTCCCTTTAAGGAGTTCACATTAAATTATGAGTAAGAAATTCAAAAACATGCTACTGATTTTGGACAAGTCACTTCTCCTTGAGCCTCAGTTTTTTTGTTTTTTTTTTTTTACTTTTATCTCTAGTCCAGACTAAATGGATTCTATGGTCCCTTTTAGCCCTGTCACTCTGTATTCCCTGATTAGAATAGCTTAATGTGTTAACTATTCCAGAACCTGCATTTAAAAAAGAAGTTTAGTTTCAGTCATTAACCCAGAAAAGTGGATTTGTGGTAGAATTTCAGGCACTAGAGTGGATAGTTCTATAGGAAATATGATGAAGTGAGTATGGAAGGAAGGATGAGGGTAAGAGAACAAGTATGTATTAAGTATACTTAATACATATCTCCTATATGTAAGCACTGTACTAAATAGTTTGCAAATTTGATTTCATTTGAGCCTCACAGCAACCCTGTGAAGAAAGTGCCATTATTATCCTTCCCATTTTATAGATGAGGAAAGTGAGGCAGCTTAAGTGACTTGCTCAGGGACACACAGATAGTATCAGAAGCTGGATTTGAACTTAAAACTTCCTGATTTTAAGACCAACTCTCTAGAGTGACTTCCCATTCAATGTTTAAAGCCAGATTCAATTTAGTTCAAGGCATATGTGTGTACTATGTCCGAGGAATTAATGCAAAAACAAAAGTTAAACAATTCCAGTCCTCAAGAAGCTTAGATTCTCAATTCTAATGGACATGGCTCTTTTCAACAGCGAAATGATTCAGGTAAATTCCAATGGTTTTGTGATAGAGAAAGTCATCTGTACCCAGAGAGAAGACAATAATATTTTCACTTTTTGTTGTTATTTGCTTGCATTTTGTTTTCTTCCTCATAATTTCCCTTTTTGATCTGATTTTTTTGTGCAACATGATAAACATGGAAATATATATATGCATATATATATATGAATTTCATATGTTTAACATATATTGAATTACTTGCTGTTCTAGGGGAGGGAGTGACAGGAAGGGAAGGAGAAAAAGTAGGAATACAAGGTTTTTCAAGGGTAAATATTGAAAACTATGCATATATTTTAAAAAGAAAAACCTTTAAAAATTAAAAAAAAAATTAAAAAGCAGCTTAGATTCTCCTGGATGCTGTGTCATAACCCAATCTACTTCCTTGTTCCAGAGTCTTCTTTTTTCCCCCTAAAATAGCTTCAAAATGGCTGGGTCAAGTGGAGAACAGTGATCAGCACCCACATGGACTCTACCAACAGAGGGATCAATTGTGAAGCCAGTGAGAGTCTCAGGACACTACCATACATGGCCCATTTTTCTAATTTTCCATATTTAGAAAGTCTTAGAACTTAAATGTCAGCAGATGATATCAGAGCAACATGACTCTTACGAGCTTAAACTGGAATGGGAGTGGGGATGTAGGGAAGCCAACAAGTCAAACTGAGCCAGAGAAACTGCAAGAGTTGTTAACTCCTCAACTGCTCTGCACACAATTCAAATATTACTGAAGGCTGATCGTAGAAAGAATGCCTGGCCTGAAACAGGGAAATGGTCTGTCCTGGGATCACAAGCTCAAAGAAATTTAGAATTAGGAAGAACCTTAGAAATTATAAAGTTGAGCCCTTTTATTTTACATTAAAAGGAACTGAGGCCTAAAGAAAGGGGATTTCTTTGGGGGGGGGGGAGATGGCTCATGTGGTGGCAAGCTGCAGAATTGGAATTTTTGGTCCCGAAGGGCCAAATGACCAAAGTTGTCGTTTATATGATTGTCATTGACCAACTCATTGTTTACCTGTCTGCCTCAATTGATTAATGTAGATAACTTCCATGGGCATATTTGGATGAGGGAGTGACTTTGTTTTATCATTAAATCAAAAGCTAGAAGGAACTTTGGAGATTATCTAGTTCAACCCCTTCTTTGAAGAATTTGAGGTTCAGAGAGGATAAATGACTTTGCCCAAAGTGACACAACTAATAAATGACAAATAAGGGGCATGAACCAAAAATCTATACTGTGCAGTAGATAAAATGCTGGACTTAAAGTCAAGAAGACCAGAATTCAAATACTGCTTCAACTTGCTAGATACATGGTCTTGAAAAAGCCACTTAACCTCTCATCCTCAGTTTCCCAATCGGTAAAATGGAGGTAATTATAGATATCCACCTTAAATGGTTGTTGGGAGGTTTAAATGAGATATTTATCAAACACTTTTCAAGCCTGACTATACACACACACACACACACACACACACACACACACACACACACACACACAAAATGGCTGGGTCATTTAAAAAAGAAAAACCTTTAAAAATTAAAAAAAATTATGTATGTCATACTATATATATATGTATATGTTTGTATACATATATATATTCAGGTTATATAATTACATATTAACTATATAAATATTGTTATTCTAACTCCTAATCATGCTTATCTCATTACTATACTTTGCTCCTCAAGTCAATCTCAAGTCTTTTAAAAGGGCTGAGAAGGTGCTTCCACAATAAGACCAGAAAACCCTTCCATCCTGCTCAGTTCTTCTGTATCATATTTATTTCAGCTTCCGGAAGTCAGGTTAGGAGCCACCCTTTCTGGGAGCAGGAAGATAGGCAAGATGATTCCCTGAAGGCTTTTCAGGGCCTTGGTGCTTCCTTTACAATTGAATGATGTCTTCATTCCTAGTGAGTGTTCCCTAAAGGAAATTGGCTCCTCAGAATTTTGCTTCTGAAATTTCTGTGCTGAAGATTTCCTGATCCAGTATGGGATCTCCTGGTTTGAATTGAAGATGCTCTAATAGAATTTAAGATCCTGAAGATAGAGATTGCTTCATTTTTGTCTTTATGTCTCCCATGCCTAGTACATGATATCTATGGATATCAAATGAGTGTTGATTGATTAATTACATTTTCCATTTCCTTTCATAGCTAAAGAAGTAGGGAACAATTAAAAAGCAGTACTAAAGCTAATTCTGAAAGGAACTATTTCACAGAAAACATTTAATTTGTGATATAATCACTAATAAACTACCGATCAGGGCACCAATTACCTTCAAATAATCACATGTCCTCTTATATATGTTCCAATAAATTAATAACCTCTCAACTCTCTCACGAATTCCTCATCTCCAATCCTACCTTCTCTGAACAATCCTCCCCTCTGTGGATTTATTTCTATTTCAGCCAGGATGTCCAACAGCTATTTGTTTTAGATCCTGCTCCCTGGACCAATTTTTAATTCTTATTCTTGCCTCATCCTCTAGCTCTAGTCCTTAGCCCAAATCTCTGCTCCCATCCCAGCCCTTGCTCTAACCCCGTCTAGAATGTTAGTATCTCCAGCCTAGCTCCCATCTCAGCACTGGGGAGGCAAGAGAGAAGAGATAATATGGTGTAACCAAAATGTTGCTGTATTTAGAATTAGAAGAGCTGGAATTTGAGTCATGAATCTTTTGCTATTTGCCTATGTAATCCTCACATAGAAAATGAAGCATTATATTATTTAGGACCTCTCAGTTCTGTGATTCAAAGATATTTAAGTGTATCTCTTATAAGTGTAAATGAGCCTGGGGGGCGAGGGGGGATTAGGGGAACTGGCCAATGAAGGGCAAGGTCTAGCCTCAATGGGTACTATTCTGTTAGGTCCCCAGGTGGGATTGTGTATAAGCATGTATAAACATGAGCACATGCCCAGTCTCTCTCCCAGGGTTTAGCTTTCCTGGTTCAGGCCAGAATTATAAGGATATATTCACCTCCTCATGCTGGAGCGAGGGCAATCCCCCATCTTTACCCAAGGTAAAAGGGGCAGGGGAATGTCAAGCGTTTGAGACTTCAGCTAGGAAATTGCTACTCTCTACATTATTCCTTGAGTCCAAGTTTCTCCAGAGGTCTCCCTTCTCCCTTTCAACCCTACCTCCCCAAGTGGGCCCAGCTCCCCAAAGAATAGACAAAGCCCTTGTGACCTTGAAACTGCACAGCCAGCTTAATCCGCATCAGCGTCAGATTGAAGGCAGTCTCTGTCACTCGGGGATATTTATAACCTGCCTGCTGGGCTCTGGGTACTGGCAGCTGCGAAGAAAGTAGGCCACAGGAGCACTGGGAGATGAAGGCCCTGCCTGGGTCCACTTGCAACAAATGCCCGAGGCAGCCCGCTTGGGGGAGGATGCCTGGAGTCAGAGCCCCATTCTGTGGCAAGAGTTGGGAGAGGGGTAAGGTGGGAAGGAGGCAGCATAGGGAGCATCTTGGGGCTCCTGGCTAGGAAGAATTTCTACCAAAGGCAGCAAATCCTATAAATAAAATTTGCCCCTGTTTTCTTCTGCCCATTCTTCAAATCAGGCTTGTTTATTTTTGTGTACGTGGTAGGAGGCCGCTTCTTTGAGAGAGGAGCACTTTGCAATACAGTATAAAGATATGTGGAAAGGTCATTGGTCCTAGTCATACAAAGATTTCGACCTAGAATGGACTTCAGGAATCCTCCAGTTCAACTCCTTCCTTTTTCAGATGGGGATACTGAGGCTCAGATTACTAGTGAATTGCCCAAGGTCATACCAGTAAATATTTGAGGCAGTATCTGAGCTCTGATCATCTTGATTCTAGGCATTTTCACTTGATTATTCCCCATGTCTGGAATGAGCTCTCTTCTCATCTCTAGCTCCTGGCTTACTTGGCTTCTGTCATGTCCCAGTCAAAATCCCACTAGAATTCTTAAATTCTAGTATTTTCCCTCTGTTTTTTATCGCCAATTTATCCTAGATATATCTTGTTCATTCATACAGAGTTGTATCCCTCATTAGACAGGAATTCCCTGGGAACAAGATCTTTCTCTAGACCATCTTTGTATCTCCTCACTGCTTAGCACAGTGCCTGGCACATAGTAGGAACTTAGCAAATGTTTATTGATAACCTGCCTGACTGAATCCAATTTAGTCAAGCAATCAATCCATCCACTAGTTATACTGCCTTTCTCTTAGAAAATCTGGGTTTGAATTTTATCTCTGTGACTCATACTGAATGTCCTTAGAAAAGCAATGATCTCTTTGGGCTTTGGTTTCTTTATGTAACAAAGAGGTTAACTAGATGGTCTCTCAAATCCTTTTTAGTGCTACATCTGTGGTCTTATGATCAGAGAATCAGAGTCCTGGATTTAACACTTACTAGTTGTTGAATTTGATGAGAGATCACTTCCCCTCTCTAATACCCAGTTTTTGCATCTGGAAAACAGGAATAGTAATATTTAAATAATTTACCTTGCCCTCTTTTCTCTCTTCTCCCTTTCCCTTTCCCAAATTCAAATTCTCATTTGGGAATGAGATGACTCTGGATTCTTGAAGACAATGTCAGCAGACTGGAAACTTTGGGCAAGTGGTCCCTAGAGGATCAGATTTTTAATTATTGGTAGAATTATGTCATTTCAAATTGATGACCATGTTTTTCCCCACAAAGATTATCTACTGAGGCATGAAAGGGGGTAAGATCTTTCTCAGTGGACAGAATATCCATACCAAAAAATCAAGACTCCTTAGAACATTGAAATACTGACCCTACAAAATTATTTTGTGGATGCAATTAGATTTTATACATAAAATATTGTGTAATTATATATATATATGTATATCTATCTATCTATATATATACATACATACACTATATGAATTACTATTATTATTAGCCTTCAGCTCAAAATCCTATCTTGCTCTCTAATTTCTAAAGGAGCAAGTCTAAAATATTTAGCTAGACATTCAGTTAGACTTTACAGGACATTTCCTAGATATATCCATTAATCCTTAATATGTATCCTCTACTCCAGTCTATTCACTATCCCTGAACTACTAAGCCAATACTCTTAGTTTGAGCAATCTCCTCTGGCTAAAATCATCATGAGTTGATATTTATAGATTGCTTTAAGATGTACAAAGTTGCCTAAATGAATTATTATCTTGCAGTAACACTGTGAAGTAATTACTACAGATATTACTCCTATTTTACAGATGAGGAAATTGAGGCACACTCAGAATAAATGACTTGCTTGTATTCACACAGTTAGGATCGAGATATTCAAATGAAGGTCTTTCCCAACTCCAGGTCTGTAAACTATATCCTACTATCTCTCTATGCCCCATCATTTGTTATATCAAGCCAAACCCACATCTTTCAAAACCAAATCTTTCAAAGCACAGCTAAAGTTCCAATTCTTCCATATTTACCTTCCCTGAGAATTTGAGAGATGGTATTTTACAGTGGTTAAGGTCAAGAAGATATGGCATCAAATCCCACTTTAGATAGCTATAGTTTACCTCACTGTGCCTCAGGCTTCTCATCAGTCAAATGAGGGGTGAGATTCAATGACTTTTGAGATTCCTTCTATAGCTGGTTCTCTGATCTTATTAAAAATAGATAACTGTGCAGTAGGGATAGTGGGGCATGCTAGTAATTCTTGATACAGGGGAGACTAAGGCTGGTGGATCCTGTAAAATCAAGAGTTCTGCACTACAATAGGGTTAAAGTAAATTGGGTCCTCATTAAGTCTGTTACCAATATGACAGACCCTAGGCAAGGATAATTACTGGGCTGCCAAAGGAGGGCAAACCAGCCCTGATCATCTGTATCAATCAGTAGTGGTTTAGGCCATGGAATTACCACTGTTCCTCTAGTTTGAGCGAGATTAGGAAATCTAGTCTTAAATGAATTTTTTTAAAAGAGTTCCCCCACCCCCAAAGATCCAGTTTCATTTACAAAGCACTTCTCAGTTACAAAGCATACCTATTTCATGACAAATTCATATCCATTTTTCTTATCACGTGCCTTTGAGGTTGATTCTGCAAATTGAGTCTGCACTAAAGTCCCTGTTTTGATGTTCATCCCAGCATAGAGCTGAACTAGGATTCTTAAAGACTTTCCAAGGGGAGAACAAGTTTTGGCAAGTCCTAGTAGGCTGGAAACATTTTGAACATGAGAATAGAAACTGACTCTTGGTTTGATATCTAGAAAACACTATCTCAAACTCCAGGAGCAGAGGAAATATACACAGGTTTTATTTCAAATTTGAATTTTACCACAAAGTGGCTATGTGAGCTTGGACAATTCATTTCTTCTCCTCTGGGTTCCTTTTTTCTCCTGTGTGAGAAAAAGGGTTTCAGCAGGGGTCCTCAAACTTTTTAAATAGGGGGCCAGTTCACTGTCCCCCAGACTGTTGGAGGGCCGGACTAAAGTAAAAACAAAAACTTTGTTTTGTGGGCCTTTAAATAAACTTCATAGTCCTGAGTGAGGGGGATAAACGTCCTCAGCTGCTGCATCTGCCCCGTGGCCGTAGTTTGAGGACCCCTGGTACAAGACAAATAAGCTTCCTTATATTTCTAAATGCTGTTGTTCTATCCTGTAGCCCAGCTGCTTGCCAAATGAAAACCAAAACTCAAGAGTAATTTCTCCTGTGTTAAAGTATTAGTGACAGAATGCCTGCCTTCCTGAATCCAGCTGCTGTTAACATCCACTATTTCCAATGGGAACTCTAAGCCTCTGGGCTCCTCTGACGTTCTGTCACCTCCCTCTGTTTCCTCTCCCTTCCTCCCTCTGCTCACACTCTCCTCCCACAGGCCTGTCTCTTCTCTCAGAAAGGGATGACTTGTTTCTTTCCATGTACCTGCCATTCTCTGGGTTCCTTCCCCTGCCTCTTTTTATTTTCCTCCCACATCTCTTGTTTGCCCCTTAGAGTTTTGCTCCATCTAAACCACTACCTCCCACCCTGCCCTCAGGGAACTCAGAAGAAGGAGGGCTTCCCACAGGATGATAACTTCTCATGATTTTCCTTTTCCTATTCCCATGTTCTTCCCTGGCTTCTTCTATTCTCCCTACTTCCCTAAGCCCACTTTTTGTTCTTGCCTGAAACTTGGTCTGACTCTATACTGATAGTGGAGAAAAGCAAAGAAATGATATTGGATTTGAATTCAAAAGATTCCTCACCCCCTCCAAATTGAACCCCAATCATTCATCCAAATAACACCTCAATTAAAATTTTGGAGCAGCAGAGACAACAAAAGATAAAGACACTTTTATGGCCTAAGAAAACTAAAGATGTTGGTAGAAGAAGTCTGTGATATCAGA